>NC_092154.1:12865085-12890085 GCF_045791955.1 Oncorhynchus clarkii lewisi
GACATGCTATCAAGATTGTTCCACATTTCATGACATGCTATCAAGATTGTTCCACATTTCAAGACATGCTATCAAGATTGTTCCACATTTCGTGACATGCTATCAAGATTGTTCCACATTTCATGACATGCTATCAAGATTGTTCCACATTTCATGACATGCTATCAAGATTGTTCCACATTTCAAGACATGCTATCAAGATTGTTCCACATTTCATGACATGCTATCAAGATTGTTCCACATTTCATGGCATGCTATCAAGATTGTTCCACATTTCATGACATGCTATCAAGATTGTTCCACATTTCAAGACATGCTATCAAGATTGTTCCACATTTAATGACATGCTATCAAGATTGTTCCACATTTCAAGACATGCTATCAAGATTGTTCCACATTTCAAGACATGCTATCAAGATTGTTCCACATTTCAAGACATGCTATCAAGATTGTTCCACATTTCAAGACATGCTATCAAGATTGTCCCACATTTCATGACATGCTATCAAGATTGTTCCACATTTCAAGACATGCTATCAAGATTGTTCCACATTTCATGACATGCTATCAAGATTGTTCCACATTTCAAGACATGCTATCAAGATTGTTCCACATTTCATGACATGCTATCAAGATTGTTCCACATTTCATGACATGCTATCAAGATTGTTCCACATTTCATGACATGCTATCAAGATTGTTCCACATTTCATGACATGCTATCAAGATTGTTCCACATTCCATGACATGCTATCAAGATTGTTCAACATTTCATGACATGCTATCAAGATTGTTCCACATTTCAAGACATGCTATCAAGATTGTTCAACATTTCATGACATGCTATCAAGATTGTTCCACATTTCAAGACATGCTATCAAGATTGTTCCACATTTCAAGACATGCTATCAAGATTGTTCCACATTTCATGACATGCTATCAAGATTGTTCCACATTTCATGACATGCTATCAAGATTGATCCACATTTCAAGACAAGCTATCAAGATTGTTCCACATTTCATGACATGCTATCAAGATTGTTCCACATTTCAAGACATGCTATCAAGATTGTTCCACATTTCAAGACATGCTATCAAGATTGTTCCACATTTCATGACATGCTATCAAGATTGTTCCACATTTCAAGACATGCTATCAAGATTGTTCCACATTTCATGACATGCTATCAAGATTGTTCCACATTTCATGACATACTATCAAGTTTGTTCGACATTTCTCCCGGTCTGTCTGGATAATGATGACATAAGTACCCTCTCCATCCTTTGCCTGTTCAGGGAAGAGAACACATATGTGCCCTATTCCCTATATAGTTCATCCTATTCTCTATATTGTGCACCCTATTCCCTATATAGTGCACCCTACTCTCCATATAGTTCATCCTATTCTCTATATTGTGCACCCTATTCCCTATATAGTGCACCCTACTCTCCATATAGTGCACCCTATTCCCTATACAGTGCATCCTATTCTCTATATAGTGCGCCCTATTCCCTATATAGTGCACCCTATTCCCTATATAGTGCACCCTATTCCCTATATTGTACACCCTATTCCCTATATAGTGCACCCTATTCCCTATATAGTGCACCCTATTCCCTATATAGTGCACCCTATTCCCTATATAGTGCACCCTATTCCCTATATAGTGCATCCTATTCCCTATATAGGCACCCTATTCCCTATATAGTGCACCCTATTCCCTATATAGTGCACCCTATTCCCTATATAGTGCACCCTATTCCCTATATAGTGCACCCTATTCCCTATATAGGCAGTGGTGTAAAGTACTACTTAAGTCATTTTTTTGTGTATCTGCAGTGTACTTTACTATATGTATTTTTGACTACTTTTACTTTTACTTCACTACAGTACATTCCTAAAGAAAATAATGTACTTTTTACTCCGTACATTTTCCCTGACAGCCAAAAGTACTGGTTACATATTGAATGCAGGACAGGAAAATGGTCCAATTCACACACTTATCCAGAAAACATCTCTGGTCATCCATACTGCCTTTGATCTGGCAGACTCACTAAACACAAATGCTTGGTTTGTAAACGATTTCATAAGTGTTGGAGTTTGCCCCTGGCAAGCCGTAAAAAAAATAATAATTATGTGCCATCTGGTTTGTTTAATATGAGGAATTTGAAAGGATTTAAACTTTTACTTTTACTTTTGATACTTAAGTATATTTAAAAACAAATACATTAAACGTTTATTGAGTGACTTTCACTTGAGTCATTTTCTATTAAGATATCTTTACTTTTACTCGAGTACGACAATTGGGTACTTTTTCCCACCACTCTCATAGGGCTCTGGTCAAAAGTAGTGCACTTTTATCCGTGCACTATTTAGGGAATAGGATGCCAGTTGGGACACAACCCACATCTGTCTCAGGTCGTTATTTACACATGCTCTTCATAAGCTACAGTATACAACTATGACAATACACACACACACACACACGGACACACATGCAATGTGAGCGCACACACAGACACACACACACACACACACTCGAATATGTGTGTGACTGTGAACACACACAAACACATGACACATGCACCTCCACCCCCTCCAACCTCCAACACACACACTCTGCTGTCTTATCCCAAGCCTTATTCAGACCTGCCTCCTTCATGAGTCCCCTGACAGATCCCTGCCGAGTCGGCTCAACACATGCACACAGGCATTCAATCACTGGTTAGAGGACGCTGGGCCCTGGTAGGAATCCATCCAGTAAAACAGCTCCCAGACCGTTTCCAATGCGAATGAGATGTCCTGAAGCCTGGGATGCTTCCCAAATAGCACCCTATTTCCTTCATAGTGCACTACTTTTGACCAGGGCCCACAGGGAAAAGGGTGCACTCGCTGGTTCGGGCTACGGAGAACGACGTCTATGCCCCTGTAATTGTTAGGGGTGAATTACAGATGTCGGATGTTAACTTGATCACTATTTTGTCGCAGATGATTCTTCTGCTGCATCAGAATATTCAAATGAGCCTGGTGAGTCCCTGAAAAAGAGTAGTTCTCTTTCTCTCCATGCAGGGGCAGTCGAGTCATTGGGATCAGGGGCTCGCTATCAAAATAATATTCTCTCTCGCTCGCTATCAAAATAATATTCGCTCTCGCTCGCTATCAAAATAATATTCTCTCTCGCTCGCTATCAAAATAATATTCTCTCTCGCTCGCTATCAAAATAATATTCTCTCTCGCTCGCTATCAAAATAATATTCTCTCTCGCTCGCTATCAAAATAATATTCTCTCACGCTCGCTATCAAAATAATATTCTCTCTCGCTCGCTATCAAAATAATATTCTCTCTCGCTCGCTATCAAAATAATATTCTCTCACGCTCGCTATCAAAATAATATTCTCTCTCGCTCGCTATCAAAATAATATTCTCTCACGCTCGCTAAAACGCTAGGCCTAGGTTCTATTACTGCAACATTCAAATATACAAAAAAAAATGCCATACACATCAACAACCGTTGTTTCATAAAGCTTAATAACACAAGATAGATATTGATCTCTCCTAGGCTACGACAAATGTCAAGTGTATTCTAAGGCCAAAATGTTGTCCAATCATGGCCTGGGGTGTTCTAGTTGTTAGGACTGCTGCCTTCAGGGCACATATAGACCTACCATGTCAGCGGGGGTAGATTTATTTACACCCCCCGATCTTGATAAGAAATTAACATATCAGACACTTTTGGGATACCATAAATAGTAAAATAAATAGTATAGTATAGTATAGTAAAATAATAACAGTAGGATACACCAACATTAGTTTCCATTCATACAAAGTGTCAGGTAAATTGACACAGTAAATGCTAGGTTACAATACCAACCAGAGGCTGAACATATCTCGAAAGACTTTGGTTGCAAGCAGTAGTAAGGGTAACACCGACATCATCTTTTAAGGAGCGTTATTGATGTGACGATTAATGGTTGCAATTGAGATCAGCTGCGCTGGTGAATTTAGAGCGTATTGATGGTTTAACGAGACTGGCGATGATCGGATGCCGTCGATGGTTGCAATAGGCCCCTTGTTATTTGATTACATTCCAATAGACTACATTCTGCAGGCTACCCATTAGCCTATCCGTTGTGACATAATGAAAGGTGTAGAACCACATAATGAGCTACTGTTTGTTTTAACCCTGTAACCACGCCGAATTAACGCGTCACAAAAATACATTCATCCATGAGTCAAAGGGCAGTGGGACGGTTTTAACTGCTGGACCACACGGGCATTGAGAAAACCAATCATTTATTCTGCCTTTTGGTTGTCTTCAACATATAGTACAACAATTGTACTAAAAAAAAAAAAATTTACCTGACGTAAAATGCACTACTATAAATATGCCCATTTATTATAATCCACAAAATAATTCACGTGTTGTGCTGTGGCCTGGACATAGCCTACATAACGTACTGCATTGTACACACACACACCACTTCAGTTGCCCCCTGGTGGCCATTCCAAATATTTCTTCAGATATTCAAATCCTGCTGCTGCAGGATTATTTTTCCTCCTGTGAAGAAAGGGGTCAAATTAAGATCCGGCATCTCCATGAGGCTTGTGATGTCACTCACTAGTGGACGGGCTGAAACAGAGTCTTGTAATTTGCTGTGAATCCTGAAGTGTAGATATCTTATTTTTCCATTTTGTGAAGTGCTCTTTGCTGTTTTGAACTGTTTTCTCTTGCTTGTGAACTCTGAAACATGCCCGGTTCACCCTCGTTTATGTTTTTTTGTATTTTTGTTTTTTTTATGTGGAGAATAGCTCTATCCTTTCTTCGCCCTGTCTGGTCTCCGTGTCTGTTCTCCAGGATGGCTGGTTAGCACGTGCGCAGACACCCATGGCTACCCATCCACCAGCCCAGGTGACAGAGCGTCTACCCCACTTGGGCATCACTGTAGGGGGACAGCGGGTCTCTCTGCTCTGTCTCTTTATGGAAGTGTCTGGGTCAGTATGTGTGTGCAGGAATAAACCACAAGAGCAGCATATATCTCTTTACTATCCAGTGCGCTAGGTACAGATCCAGGATCAGCTTCCCCACCCCCAATCCTAACCAGCTCTCTGCCATCCCTCTATTACTGCAGGCTGCCCCTCTGTGACCTCAGTGACCTCTGGACTGAAGGCTGGGGTGACCTCTGGGCTGAAGGCTGTGATGTTAATGGTCGCTCCCCTGGCAGGGTCAGCGAGAGTGTGTTTACTTTAAGGACTTGGGAGATGGGATCCCAAAGGAGAACCTGACCTTCTGCCCCTCCCGCATAACTAGGAGAAGGGGAGGAGTTATGGAGATGGGAAGGGCAGATGACATGGATGGCCTCTGCTGTACTGTTCTCCTGGTTTCTATAAGGAAAATGCAATAGTGCTGAACATGGTATGAACATGATGGACTAATGAGTGTCATAATAGACTAAAAAATATCAGCAGAAACAACGAATGCTAATACTAGGGTCACAGGATTCCCTGTACCTCACTAAAGAACACCTGCAGCTATACATTTTAACACATTTACATTTTTGTGTGAGCATGTGTACATGTGTATGTGCCTGCATGCATGCCAGTGTGTGTTTGTTCCTGTCACGTGCCTCACACACACACACGCACGCATGCACGCATGCACACACACATCTCCTGGCACACACAGGAGAGAATCTGAATCCCTGAATCGTGGACCCCCATTTCCAATTCCGCTCAATTTCTCCGGGAATCTCGGTAATCCCGCTGAAGGGCTGCCTCTCTTCAGCAGTGACATCCCATAATGGCACTAACGCCCGAGTGTCGGGCGCCCCAGTTACAGCTTCAGCTCCTCGGATCAGCAGATGTTCCCAACCTGTCTGTATGCAAACAGAGACCCCGTCTACAGTCACAGGGGAACACTGATCTGACAGCACTTTACTGAGCCCTGTGTAGACATATTTAATGCCTCAATAACCACTGCTTAAGACTGAGTGATGAACGAAGCCACACCAGGGGCTTGTGTATGAGTAGCCTATGAGCGTGTGCATGTGTGTTAGATGTGTCAATGGCCCAGTATATGATGTGTATGTTCTGGTAAGAAAAATATAAGAATATTCCTACTAAAGAGACAACAAAATTAAAGGGATACCATTGATGTCCTCCTGGCACGTCCTACTGTTACCCACGATGCACTGCTTTCCATGTGACTCTCAGCAGCTGGAAGGAGGTGTCAGAGAAGCAGCTGAGAGTAGGATAAGTACAGTCAGAACTGTGCTACAGCATCAGGGCTTAACACACACCTGTACTACGAGTTGTGTGTGTGTGTGTGTGTGTGTGTGTGTGTGTGTGTGTGTGTGTGTGTGTGTGTGTGTGTGTGTGTGTGTGTGTGTGAGATGTGTGTGTGTGTGTGTGTGTGTGTGTGTATATATATATAGAGAGAGAGAGAGAGAGAGAGAGAGAGAGAGAGAGATATATATATATAGAGAGAGAGAGAGAGAGAGAGAGAGAGAGAGAGAGAGAGAGAGAGAGGAGAAGGAGAGGAGAGAGAGAGAAGGAGAAGGAGAGGAGTGCCGTCGAGCCCGGTGGAGGGATAAATTTGCCCACCGGGCACTGAAACTGTGAAATGTTAATCACAACTTTAATTTGGACTACATTAGCATTTTGATGAACTTGCGGTGGCAGGCTGGCGCACTCGAGGCAGCTTCAGATGCGGCTAGCGCAGAGGAAATGACTGTGTAATTAATTAGGACTCGCACACAGCAGATGGGCGCCATGAAGGGCCTGAGGGGGCGGGGGGCGGGGGGGGGGGGAGAAAGAGAGAGAGAGAGACAGAGAGATATAGACAGAGAGAGAGAGACAGAGATATATAGACAGAGAGAGAGAGACAGAGAGATGAAGACAGAGAGAGAGAGACAGAGAGAGAGAGAAGAGAGAAAGCCAAGGGAGGGAGAGAGAGGTGGAGAGCATATGTGACAAAGAGGGGAGATTGTTGCTCAGAAGAAACGTGTGTGATCTCCATCTATCAATCTCCACATCAATCTATTGGTCCAAACACACACACACACACACACGCATGCGCACGCGCGGTCATGTAATGGTCCATAAAGATACCTACACACAGACTAAACTCAATGGGGAGGGAGGAGAGCTTCTCTAAGGCCAGAAACAAACAGCTAATCCACACACATCATGTGTCATCGTTGGCTTACACGCCCAACCGTTTCAATTATACAGCCCAGAATGTCAGTGAAATCATACACTCTCCTGCATCATTCTCTTCTCACTCTCCCAATCTGAACATATTTCCATTACTATCAGTTTACTATGACTTCTGTCCTTTCTCTCTCCCTCCCTCTCTATCCCCCTTTCTCTATCCCTCTTTCTCTATCCATTTCCCTCTCTCTATCCCCCTTTCTCTATCGCTCTTTCTCTATCCCCCTTTCTCTATCCCCCTTTCTCTATCCCCCTTTCTCTATCCCCCTTTCTCTATCCCTCTTTCTCTATCCATTTCCCTCTCTCTCCCTCTCTATCCCCCTTTCTCTATCCCTCTTTCTCTATCCCTCTTTCTCTATCGATTTCCCTCTCTCTCTCTCTCTATCCCCCTTTCTCTATCCCTCTTTCTCTATCCCTTTCCCTCTCTCTCTCTCCCTCTCTATCCCCCTTTCTCTATCCCTCTTTCTCTATCCATTTCCCTCTCTCTCCCTCTCTCTCTTTCCTTCTCTCTCTCTATCCATCTTTCTCTTTATCCATCTCTCTCTATCCCTCTCTCTCTCGCCCACGTGCGCTTCTCTCTCTCTCCCGCTCTCTCTATCCCTCTCTCTCTCTCTTTCTCTCTCTCTCTCTCTCTCTCGCTCTCTCTCCCTATCTGCCCCTCTCTGTCTCTCTTTCTTTCTCTCCCTCCCTCTCTCTCTCTCACTCACTCTCTCTCCCGCTCTCTCTCCCTGTCTCTCCCTGTTTCTCCTTCTCTCTCTCTCTCTCTCTCACTCTCTCACACACACACACACACACACACACACACACCTCCCTTCTCCAGCCTTGTTTACTTTCCCTCTTTCTCCCCTCAGATGAGGTGCAGCCAATCAAGTTATCAGGATCCTGCCTGATAGTCCATTACTCTCAAAGTGGTATTGATGAGAGAAAAGGGGAAGCCGAATAGGACTGGAGGGAATGAGGAAATGAAAGAGAGAAAATAAACGACAGAGGTGAATTTCCCTCAATGAACCTGGCATTTCCACTTCACTAAAATGAAATGAAATCTTACATCTAAACCCCAAACTTGAATGAAGGAAGATGGTTTGGGGTGAAAGAGAGGTGTTTTTTAGTGAACCGAGCTCACAAGTTAAAAAATCTTTGCCTGGCATCTGAAGATTTGTGTTATCTCCCAAGCTAAATCTTAGACTTTAGTTCCGTGGGCTAACACAGACTTATGACATGCAGGAGACCCGGGGTTTGAATCCCAGGCAGTCAAATGGGTTCAGGACGCATACTGTTTACAGACATAACCTGGTAACATTCCATTATGATAATGCCACTGTTATTATCAACGTGAATGTTTCTTAGATGATCATGCTCCGTGTTTACATTTCTAGCCAACAGCTGATTGGACCAGCCACTCCTGCTGTGTGAAATCTGTTGTGTTATTTCACCTCCCACGAGGAGAGAAGATTTCACCGGCTTTAGCAAAAACTCCTGCCAACACTATTAGCATTGCATGATGGGACGTAGTCAGACCCGGGTGTCGGCACCGTCGGCTTGTATCCGTTCTTTAAATAACCTTCACCCGTTTCATTCCCTTTCTTTTATATTTCCGTGCTGTGGAGAATTTCAGGCCTGGCTTCCCACGGTGATGCCTGATTTGTAAAAACACAATAAAAATGGAAAGAGCGGTGAGGGCCGGGGGGTGCATGGGGGAGGGACGTGGGAGGCATGGCTTCCCTGTTGTGACAGCCTGCGCCGGAGCATTAGCAGGATGTCCGGGGCGGGACTAAACCCCACGACCACTCAGGGGCTGAAGTCATAGGCTCAAGGCTCATACTCACAGACCATTTCCTGTTCCTATTGGCCTGACAGGCTGTATATCAATCACTGTACAGGAAGAAGAAAACCTTTCAACAGGAAGTTATCTTAAAATACTGGTCTCTGTAGATTAGCTACTAGTCAATCTGTTTTTTTTTCTAAACATCTAAATCTGAATTTTTGTCATGGTGATGTTTATCCAGACCCTGGAGGATTTTAATTCAGATTTCTTTTACGAAGAAGCATTTTTTAATAAACTTGAATATATTGTGTCAGAATTTGTTGAACATTAGGCAACCATCTTTTCAAGCACTGTAAACCGATGACCGAAACTCCTATTTAATTGGTGAATGTAATATTCTGACATGTGCATACATTTTAATCTCAGAAGAAACCTGAAAGGGCTAACAACTGTCCATAGACAGGGCTAACAACTGTCCATAGACAGGGCTAACAACTGTCCATAGACAGGGCTAACAACTGTCCATAGACAGGGCTAACAACTGTCCATAGACAGGGCTAACAACTGTCCATAGACAGGGTTAACAACTGTCCATAGACAGGGCTAACAACTGTCCATAGACAGGGCTAACAACTGTCCATAGACAGGGCTAACAACTGTCCATAGACAGGGCTAACAACTGTCCATAGACAGGGCTAACAACTGTCCATAGACAGGGTTAACAACTGTCCATAGACAGGGCTAACAACTGTCCATAGACAGGGCTAACAACTGTCCATAGACAGGGTTAACAACTGTCCATAGACAGGGCTAACAACTGTCCATAGACAGGGCTAACAACTGTCCATAGACAGGGCTAACAACTGTCCATAGACAGGGCTAACAACTGTCCATAGACAGGGCTAACAACTGTCCATAGACAGGGTTAACAACTGTCCATAGACAGGGCTAACAACTGTCCATAGACAGGGCTAACAACTGTCCATAGACAGGGCTAACAACTGTCCATAGACAGGGTTAACAACTGTCCATAGACAGGGCTAACAACTGTCCATAGACAGGGCTAACAACTGTCCATAGACAGGGCTAACAACTGTCCATAGACAGGGCTAACAACTGTCCATAGACAGGGTTAACAACTGTCCATAGACAGGGCTAACAACTGTCCATAGACAGGGCTAACAACTGTCCATAGACAGGGCTAACAACTGTCCATAGACAGGGCTAACAACTGTCCATAGACAGGGCTAAAAACTGTCCATAGACAAGGCTAACAACTGTCCATAGACAGGGTTAACAACTGTCCATAGACAGGGCTAACAACTGTCCATAGACAGGGCTAACAACTGTCCATAGACAGGGCTAACAACTGTCCATAGACAGGGCTAACAACTGTCCATAGACAAGTTGTGTTTGGAAACAAGTGAGTGAGTCACAAAGAGGGATAGGCTCCTCTGGGATATCTCTACTGCTTTGAGTGAGGCCTGGCCAGGCTTCAAAGGGCACAATGTAGTGTTAGAAGGTGCGGTCAAATAAAAACAAATCACATTTTATTGGTCACATACAAATAATGACCTGATTTTATTTTGGGTGTAGCGAAATGCTTGTGTTCCTAGCTCCAACAGTGCAGTAGTATAACAATTCACAACAATACACACAAAAATATATATCGTTAAATGTTATCTGGGTGAGGGTGTGGTCAGTAATGTCACTAGTAGATGTATGTGTTGTCACATACTCAGGGAGATCTGTCTAACTGAGGTGACTGGATCTGTAACGACAGGCTGCCAGATGTGTTTGTTTGTTTGTGTGTTTGAATAGTCCTCATAAGTAGCTATCTAAGTTATAGGGTACAATGTAAGGAACACATTGCATTTGTCTAATAAGCTCTCATTCAGACTTCATGGAGGGAAAAAAATGGTCCCATTTATTTTTCCATGGGGTGCTAAACCCCAATGTAAGGTCTCTCTCTCTCTCACACACACACACACGCAAGCGCACACACGCAAGCGCATCCACGCACGCATGCACACACACACAATCTGTTGCTGCAGTGGGGTGGAGAGCTGCTCTTGGGCATCTCCAGAATCCCCAATTATCGCAGGATCCAGCAGCAATTTAAGTGGTAATTGTGTGCGTAATGAGAGGGACTGGCTCGCAGCCGGGCGGTGCGTCCGCGCCCCTATCACCGCGCCGGCTGAACCAGCCTCCCGGAGCGCCGGCCGCTAATTAAATAAGTGCATGCGCCGCGGCGTTCTCATCTGATTTACACGATGGAGATTAATCCTCTGATAAATATGTTTGACTGATACCGGGATATTTTGCTATTTCAATGGCTGACGCGCAGCTTTCTCTCTGTTCTATAGTCTGTTTCATACTCTGTCTCTCTCTGCTGCCTTTTTTGTGTTGTTCACTGTTTTGAAACCTGGTGTACTTTGCATCACCTTACTATAGCGATAGGGGGTGAGAGGGAGTTCATGTCTTATTGGGCTACACGTGAGTTCACATGGTCAGAAAAGAAAGTGGTAAGAAATGTGCAATGTGAGAGAACACAACTCACTGGGCACACACTGGTTCAATCAACGTTATTTCCACGTCGTTTCAATTAAATTATGTTGAACCGACGTGGAATAGACGTTGAATTGACGTCTGTGCCCATGGGTTTAGGCCACGGAAGCTTCCATCGGAAAATAGCTCTTGAGCCAGGCATTTTTATTCTCAGAATCCGATGAACTAATCTGTCATTTGTGTTTACTGATATTTGATATTTACTGTGAAAAGATGATTCGATATTCACTGTAGGTCGTATAACGCCTATGTCTACAGGTCAGTAGAGTGAAAACACAATTACCAAAATACAGCTTTAGCCTCCGAATAGGTTCAGCCTATGCAAGTAAAACCAATGGAGTGTATCAGAGGTTACTATACCGAATCAAATGATACTTTACTGACTTTATTGTCCGAGTGGGAATATTTGTTGCAGTATTATGTAGGCCTACACGTTTAAAAATATAATTATTTACATATATATGGTATATATTTGTATGTCTTAAATGTTGGCCTGCTGTGCACAATCGTTTCTTTCTGATGTAGACTATATAGAGCTATAGTAGGCCTAGTTGATTGTGTGGTGTATAGGAAGTAGAATACATGATCAAATCGACTTGCTGTAGCCTAATTGAGTGCCAATATGTTTTATATAAATAGCTGGTCACCTGCATCCGCCCACAGAATATGGGTTGTACAATTATTTTGGACAATTTCAACTTGTCAACACATTTGACTAAAAGCTACTAAAATGATAACACTATTAAGGCTACAAGTCTCAAAATGCATTATAGATGTATCATATGATGTGTTTTTGCATAATGCATTATACCATGTGTGCCTAATGTAAAGTGTCACCAAAGTGTTTTGCTGATGTGAAACATAGCTTGTGAAATTAATTCCTAATAGGCAAAATACCCAGGCTCCCGAGTGGAGCAGCGGTCTAAGGCACTGCATCGCAGTCCCTGGTTCGAATAGGGCGTCGTCCAGGATTGGCCGGGGAAGAACGTCATTGTAAATCCTAATGTGTTCTTAATTGACTTGCCTAGTTCAATAAAGGTAAAACAATTGGCCTAGACCTGTTCCATAACAGACATGGCGTTTCCTCTATCGATATTTAGTCTGTCAAATGGGCTTGAAGACGTGGAGTATGGCCTATATTCAATTTTTTATTTCTCCACTTAAACCGTTTAATCGGCAGCACATTTCTTATTTTATCGGAAGTTTACCTGCGTCATTTGGCTATTTCGTATGCAACGTGTGCACCTGGGATGATTTTCTATGCCTCAGTAGCCGCAGGTGGGTTTCGCATTAACAACTGGACACCCGTAACCAAAGCCATGAGATATGTCAATCCAGGATGAAGATAAAATAGAAAGATATAGGCGGTCAGAATTAATTTGGGCCTCAAATGTGTGTGTGTGTGTGTGTGGGGGGGGGGGGGGGGGGGGGCGTGTGCGTGTGCGTGTGTGTGTGTGTGTGTGTGTGTGTGTGTGTGTGTGTGTGTGTGAGAGAGAGAGAGAGAGAGAGAGAGAGAGAGAGAGAGAGAGAGAGCATGAATGGATATGACTAAAAAATTATGTGTTCAGAATAATTTGCTGCTATTTTTTCTCAATTGCGACTATCTTGATTATAAGCAAAAATATACAACTCGACTTTCCTGTTATTCAATTTAAGTAATTTAGCAAACGCTTTTATCCAGAGCGACTTACAGTAAGTGCATTCATCTTAAGGTAGCTGTATGACAACCATAACAGTCATAGTCCATTATTGCTTGCAATACTGAACATGTGGACTGCTGTTAACAGCAGAAGTCCGGAGCGGTAGCCTGTTTCAAGACCAAGACATCGATTGCATAGTACAATTTAAAAAACTATTACGTTTCGCAATAAATAAACACACTGATGCTTTGTGATCCAAATGAAAAGAATCACTGCGTTGACGGTCAGGTTTTGTATTAAAAGCCGACATCGCAGATATAGAGTCCCAAATTAACGAAATAATATACATAAATATGAATTTATTAACCAATAATATGATTACTGTAGGCTACACTGTAAACTACAACAACATTGACATGTTGCCAATATAGGGAGCATGTAACAAAACGTATTAAATGTGATTTTAGGTCTGAAACATAAATAGCCTATAGGCCTATTGAAATATAACTTTTGATTTGATTTATGATTTAATTCAAGTGAACTAATACTCTTAAATGTGTGTAATAGGCTAAGTAATAACTTCAGATAAAACATGAAATCAAAGAAAACCAAATCCCCCAAAACATACAACAGAAAATGTTAGTGGTAGCCAAAGCAATTGTAAGAATATCGCGTCAGTAATGTCTTGGTTATTGGCATGTGATTGATGGGCATAGCACAGCTTGATACAACAACAAAAAAAAAACGCAATATGCGGGGAAATGAGAGAAATTGATTTATTCGAGTAATTATAACCAGATCTCGAACGAAGCAGGCAGTCCACAAAAAAATACTGTAGGCCTGCCTGTATGTGCATTGGTGCTGTTCAGAGCGGCTCATGGTTGATTTAGCTATGTAAAACGGACTACGTGTAGCCTATCATTCCCCCCCTGGACAGCCCATTAAGTTTAGCTGTGTGATGAGCGCATATGCTACAGCTATCGCAAGACAAAACAGTGACGTCCGTCCACAGTTTCCTCCAGGTTGAGCTCTCTCTGGGTCAGAAGTGAACGTTTAACAAAAATCCTACTTTCACTACGGTCTCGTGTGTGTTTCTTTCAAGAATGCCCAATGAGAAAGTCGGCCTCGATGTCTTGCTACCCAATAAGAACGCCAGTGGAAGTGGGCTGGTCCTGAGCAGCTCGAGAGCGAGATTGAGATAGTTTGGAGACGAGGTCTGGACATGAATTCCACTCCTCTAGCGTCCCTAATTTAGAGAAGTGTATGCAGTGAGGGGTCTGTGCGCCTTTCCACGTGGAATTCCGATAGGAGCTGGGACTGAACTAACTGGCTCGAGTGGTGAACTCGGTTCAGGACAGGTGGAATCCCCTGCGGGCATAGCGAGCGTAGTGAAGGTTATGAGATATTTTCATTCTCTGAGGTAAGTAGAAAACATCGAAGAAATGTAGGCTATATATTTCCACATGCTATAGGCTTGGTCATTATAGTAGTATTCTCATTCGTTTGTTTATGGTTTATCATTATATATTTGTTTTCGATTATTGTTATTATTAGGCTATTATTATTACGATTATTAATATTTGTTGTTGTTATTATTATTAAAATATACACTGTAAAAAGTAGGCTAATTGGTTCCGTTAAAAAAAAACGTTTTGTGGGAACCCGTTGCCTAGAAACATTCGAATAACCCAACTCAAATTATGTCAGTGCTTAAAGTAATAGTGACATCAGCACCCATATGGTTATCTTTTTAAGTTGTAAATACTTAGCTGTTTTGTGTTTTATGATCTTTTTGACACTAAATTTAATTATGTATTCTGAACAATAACAATTGAAGTTACTTGAACATTAATATTTGTTGTAGTGAACAGAAAAATGTAGGATCCCTTTTACTTCAATTATTAACGTTCCTTCCAGTTTTTTGTTCTAGTGTAAGTAAGTAGTTCTGATTAGTCATTTTCAGTGGTCGTGTCTTAAGGTTCAACATTGTTTTATGTATTTGACGATTTGTAATTTTAACCCACCTTAATTAAGCAGACATTGTTGAGCACGGTGCTCACTCCTCTATAAGTGGAGGTAGAACTGTAAACACGACAGAATGCTGCATTAGCCTCTGTCATTATGAGTGGTGCACAACCTGACATTGTTGATGGTGGGAAAGGCTTGTCTCATTATTGAACATCAATTTTCCTGACTGTTTGATATCCGTTCATCATGATCAATTCCACTTCATAGCACAACAAACTGCTTAATACAATTTTAGAAATATACTTGTCTTTCTTCAAACATGCATAGAACATTGTGTAAAAGTATCATGAAGTCTAAAAACGTTGAATTACCCACAATCCTCTAAAAACAGAGCCACATGGCACTATTACCTATTCATAACTTAATCCTTCGACATCAGCACAACACATATAAATCAAGTGTCTGACTACTACTTTATTATGTTAAGTAAAGACGTAAAACATTATAGAATCAAGTAAGAACAACTATTTAATACATGTTAGATATACTTTAAAATATTAAGTAATCTAACTTGTAAAAACTCAATATTTTTAGATTAGCAGAACACAAATAAATAAAGTTATATTTACTCAATAATCACATTTTTGTTAACAGTACTCAACACCTTATTCAGTGATACGAGATCTTATTGCCCTCTGAGTTAGTACCACTTTTATGATTTGAGTTCTACTGATCATTGGAGATGTTTGAGTAGCCACTACTCAATTTATGTAATGAGTTAGTCAATTACTTTTTACAGTGTATGAGCAAACAACCACATTAAAGCCATAATAAAGCCACATTGTCACATGCATAACGCATAATTAAATCCATATGTTAATTTGACTATGATAGCCTAAACGTTTTGGTTTGAAACTTAAGGTATGCGTTTTGGGATGAAAATGCATTTTTACTTGTCGATGAACAAGATATTGGTAGGCCTATAATGATTTTATGGCGTGTGTTATGCCCTTTGTTTTTCAGGGCATGGAGGAATGCCAGTATTGGCAGTTTACACGGTGGACAGGCCTCTTCCCATTCTAAGTGAGAGTTAATGGCGTGTGCGTTCAAGAAATTCTCCATTTACACAAGACTAACACGGGATATCAAATTATCCATTCGGCGCTTGTTTCGGTGAAGGAATTCGGGAATTTTCTGAAGTGGATTCAGTTTGTAACTGAGAAGTGTCGCATGTTTTAGTTGAAAAATAAAAGCCAAAACCATGACAAATAAACAAAACGGAAATCTGTAATCGTTTTTTGATGGACCGATATGTGAGTAAAGGAATGATATAGCCTAACATTTAACAAAAGGAGGGAGAGAGAGAGAACACACAATGAAGGAGAAATCAAAAACTGCCGCAAGGACTAGACGAGAAAAGGAGAACAGCGAATTTTATGAACTGGCCAAAATGTTGCCTTTACCCTCGGCTATTACGTCGCAGCTGGACAAAGCGTCTATAATACGACTGACAACAAGTTATCTGAAGATGAGAATTGTCTTTCCTCAGGGTATGTATATTTTCAGATTCAACAATTCACACTTCTTTTATATGCAATTTGCCATTCATAGGCTAGGCTACAGGCCTATATGTATTTGTATTTATCTTTATAGCATATCTCTTGTCTGGATTCTTAGTTTTGTTTTATTTATTCACCTGCATTGGCATACTGATTACGGTATTATAATTGTATACCCTAATTTGTTTATTATGCATAGGCATATGCACATTAACATAGCGTTATAGCCTGTTACATCTGATAATAACGTTCTGTAATGATAATACTATAAATCTATTTTGATGACACCTGGTAGCTGCTGCCTTAATTGACTGGTGCAGTCATTGCTGATGTTGTTATCTTATTAGCCTGTCCCATGTCTTTTGAGCTATAGTTATTGCTACAATACCGCTACAGAATAGGCAAGTGTGTAATTTCATACTTGCGTGCGTGTGCCGTGTACGGGCGCGTGCGAATGATAATCGTGCATCTCTGTCTCGGCGCGCACACGTTTACGCCATTTTTGGGGTCAGAGAATCGAAAATCGTAGGTAAGGAAGGCCATTAGCCACAATCTTCCCCCGGTTTCAACAGGCTGCTTTGCTGCGTGACAGAGGACAAGCCGCACCAATTACATAAAACGCACAGCGTGCCGCTGGCCGACCTCAGGCGCGAAACAGAGCCCTGTGATTGAGTGGGAGTAATTGATCCACTCAAGCCGCTTTTGCTTTTTCCGGATAAAGAATGGAATATATGAACTCCGGAAAATTGCTGAAGATATAGGGTGTGGTAACGAATAGCATATAGGCTACACATGTGGACCTATTGGCTATTTAGGCCTGCCCTGCAGGTTTGATCTTTACCATAAAGTTTCTCACTTTGGGGTTTAGGTAAAACCATGACAAATGCAAGGAATTACAGTTTTTCAATAAGCAGGCCTATAGTTTAGGCCTATTGCGTCAGCCATATCATGATGTGACAGCTGTTATGACAGTGTTATGGCAGATCACCTAAACTGAATGGACACTTCACGTAGACAATCACAGGTACACGTTGCAAGAAATCACAAGGTAGGCTACTTAGACGTGATGATAAACAGTAGCAGATATGACTGATTACTTGAAAAAAAACTATGCCAGCAGTTTAAAACTAATTCAGGATCGGTGGGTCCCAAGCGGGATGGTTGCGCTAACGCACGCTAATGCGATTAGCATGAGGTTGTAGGTAACAAGAACATTTCCCAGGACATAGACATATCTGATATTGGCAGAAAGCTAAATTCTTGTTAATCTAACTGCACTGTCCAATTTACAGTAGCTATTACAGTGAAATGATACCATGCTATTGTCTGAGGAGAGTGCACAGTTTTGAACATGAAAAGTTATTAATAAACAAATTATGCACATTTGGGCAGTCTTGATACCTTTTTAACAGAAATTCAATGGTTCATTGGATCAGTCTAAAACTTTGCACATACCCTGCTGCCATCTAGTGTCCAAAATCTAAATTGCAACTGGGCTGGAATAATACATTATGACCTTTCTCATACATTTCAAAGATGATGGTGCAGCAACAAAAAAAATCTTAAAAAGGTTGTTTTTTTCTTTGTATTATCTTTT
Organism: Oncorhynchus clarkii lewisi; assembly: GCF_045791955.1. Classification (NCBI taxonomy): domain Eukaryota; kingdom Metazoa; phylum Chordata; class Actinopteri; order Salmoniformes; family Salmonidae; genus Oncorhynchus; species Oncorhynchus clarkii. The sequence continues at coordinate 12,883,394 of NC_092154.1, forward strand.
AACAGATCTAATGTGTTATATTCTCCTACATTCATTTCACATTTCCACAAACTTCAAAGTGTTTCCTTTCAAATGGTACCAAGAATATGCATATCCTTGCTTCAGCGACTGATGTCATTTTCGAGGTTTTAACTTGTGAATAGCACTTTTTATAATGCTAGTACATTTTATGACATATAGCCTAGGCTACTGATACAAAAACCAACGCCCTAATTTGGAATGCTTTCTCTGGGCTATTGGAAACAATATGAAGGTTTGTGTTTGCATTAACCTATCAGCCATTATGTTTCATAAATCACTGAATCTTGCTCATTAGAATAATCATTAATAGGTTTTATTTTGATTGTGCCCAAGTAGGTCTAATTGTGCACATCATAATCAATTATTGTTCATATTGTCTATATCAGACACATGCCATTGAAATGGACAAATTTAGCCTATGGCCTATTTGATCATCATTTGTTACTATATTTGATGACCATGACGAAAATATATTTTTTCTGCGGTATGATTGAAGTTATCAATTGCTTGTAGCAAACGTCAGCCTATATGAAATGTAGATAAAATAGCAGCAAGAAAATGTATTTCGCACTATGATTTACATCAATAGGCTATACGCATTTTAAAAAGGCCTGTATTGAAATTGAAATGTTTTGGTATTGACACTAGGCGTCCGTTATTTTTTTATTTTTTATTTCACCTTTATTTAACCAGGTAGGCCAGTTGAGAACAAGTTCTCATTTACAACTGCGAATTATGAAGAGAAAAAAATACAATATGCCTAAATAAAAAAGACAGTCTAAAACAAAATAAAGGAAAGAAAACCGTTGTCGGCTCAAACTAATAGTCAATGGTCAACAAAGGCAATGGCCTATTTGTGTATACCAACTTGCAGCCACTGTTGGGCTAATGTGTTAACCATTTGTAATGGGTTAGGCTATTGTAACCGGAAAAACCGTCCAAGTATAGCTTGTCTGAAACATCGTAAGCATCTGAAAAATACCCTAGAGCAGAGACGAGAGATGTTAAGTTTCTCTGTCACATCGCCTATACGCTATTTGTTTGGGGCACTTGACGTCAGTTAGACAGTACTTCAAACGCCGGGTGCATCTATTCTTTGCCTATTATATTATAAGACACGTAGACCTGACGATTCACATTGAATCCGGCTTCGCTTCTTGAATACATCAGACAAATTAGTTTAAGCTGCACTCATTGTGACCTCTGTGGTAGGTGAGTTGAAGTGTGAGCAAAGCACAGCTCGAGCCATGATTGCAGCAGCAAGTTGAACATGGCGCGCGTCTCTCAGAAAAGACAGCCAGACAGGCCTACACAACACCATGTAATATTTTATATAATCCTATATAGATTTATGTGAAAACATAAGCATACAATATTAATATTACATGTAAATGCTTTAACAGTTTCAAAAGTTGATAACATGGAATTAATCACAATCGATTTACCATTGATGCATGTGTTTGCCGTCATTGTGCATTTTCGAATATGTGTCCACGCAGCATGCCTACTTTCGATGGTTCAAGTATGGAAGTGAAATTAACAATAAATTACCAAAGTCTAAAAATAGAAGTTCATGCAAAAAGTATTGTAATTGCGAAAATATCAAATACGTATTGTGTAATATATAAAGGAAATACATATAACAGGTTATACTCTCCTCGTCCATTAGGCTACTATGCATGTCTGCGCCAAGCTCAATGTAAACCAACGCTGCATGCTGTTGTCAGAGGATGAGGTTACTTTGCATGCTTGCAGAATGTAAAATAATTTCTCCACAGCAGCTGGGCTCATTTGACTACTAAACAAATAAGGAGATGAACCGTTCAAGAAGCTATTTCAAATGTTGACCAAATAATTTGTGTATTTTTTGTTGAGCTGTGTAAACGCAAATTAATCGTTTGGACAATATTGAAATGTGAAATGGTGATGGATTATTCGAGTTTTTACTCAGACCCTGATTGATTTTGTAGGCTATGATTATCATTTTATTTCTATAGCCAAGAAGAGCCGCTTCGAGTTATGTTGGTTCCCTCGAGGTTGTCATGTTCAATGGATTTGCAGTTTTGATATTAGGCTATTTGCGCAATTTCGATCGATTTTTACAGCATTTTCTTCATCGTACTTTTACACAAATAGCTATGTATTATTAATCATATGATTAATATATCAAGCACACTGCCACAATAAAAGTCATAATAAAGATGCATTGTCACATGTATTATTGCACGACTATGGTTTACCTAGGGAAAAGTAGCCTAGCTGATAGGCTTTGTTGGCGGCAGGTAGCCATAGTGGTTAAGAGTGTTGGGCCAGTAACAGTAAAGGTCGTTGGTTTGAATCTCCGAGCGTACTAGGTGAAACATGTGCGGTTGAGCAAGGCACTTAACCCTAATTGCTCCTGTAAATCGCTCTGGATAAGAGCTAAATGACTCAAATGTAAATGTTGGCGTTGTGCTTTGTTTCAGGTTTGGGTGAGGCTTGGGGTCACACGAGTCGAACGAGATCTTTGGACAATGTAGGACGTGAGCTGGGATCCCACCTTCTCCAGGTAATTTGGAAAGTTTAGCCTATTCATTTATTGGCAAAATCACTGCAAAATATTCTTATTTAAACGGCCTACTGATAATGAAAAAATACTTCTTAAGATGTAGACATGTTACATTTGAGTTGATTTGATAGGTGGGACCCCACATACTGCAGGTAATTTAGAACGCTTAGGCTACTAATATAATTTTATAAAATCATAGACAATTATGTACAATATTATATATTATTCTAAAAATGAAAATTATAATTCTGAAGCTTTATAGGCCTATCTAGCGATCTTATGTTACATTTCATATTTTAAATAACATGCGGTGAGTGCTTTTGAATTAATACTGCAGTTGATCTGTGCATTAATTCATTCATTTTTTCTACAGACACTGGATGGCTTCATCTTTGTTGTGGCACCGGATGGAAAGATCATGTACATCTCCGAGACTGCATCAGTCCATTTGGGACTCTCTCAGGTCTGCAACTTATTTAGTGTTTTTGTTTTTTCAAGTTTTAGGCTAGTATTTTTGCCTATACCATTTGCACTAAGAGCGCGTGATATGTTTAAAACGTTATTCGTGTTAGATATTATGGAATCATGTTTGAATTGTTTGAGTGATTAATAACATTTAATTACCGACGTAATTCTTAATTCTTAACAGGTAGAGCTGACCGGAAACAGTATTTACGAATATGTCCACCCCGCAGACCACGACGAAATGACTGCAGTCCTGACACCACATCAGCCGTACCACTCGCATTTCGTTCAAGGTAGGCTAGGCCAAATAAATACAGTAGGCCCAATTCGGAGAGAATGAAACCACATATCGAATTCATTTTTGTACGTTGGATAAATAGACTACTATATTTTCTGTCTTCTCTCCCAGAATACGAGATGGAGCGCTCTTTCTTCTTGAGGATGAAATGCGTGCTGGCGAAGAGGAACGCTGGCCTCACCAGCGGTGGATATAAGGTAGACAATTAATATATGGAAGTAGGCCTATATATTGTTGTCTGAAAAATGATATCGATGTTGCATAAAAATGCTATTGATTTAATAGACAATTGACGCCAAATTGATTTTTGCGTTGTTACGCGTAACGCTAGGCCTACGGATAGGTTATGGAAATGTTTAAATATTTTCAGTACTAAAAGCATCGAACACACCGACAGTGAAATTGCATTTTGGTACACCAGAACTATGTTCATCTCCAACGAAACGCGGCGTTTGCCTTGCAGCATTGCGTTGCAGAGGCAGTTGCAGTGCGTTGGGTATGGTGCATGCGTTGGATTTATCGAACGTATGCGTAAAACTGTATGCGTAGACGGCTTGACAGATATGGTAGCAGAAGGTGAATGTTGAACTTTTGTTCTATTTCGCGCAAAACACTGTCGGTGTGTTCGAAGCGAAAGCATAAGCGCATGCAATTAAAAAGACAGCGGACCTTTTTTTCAACAACAATGTTATGAGTAGCAAGGGTTGTCTAATTTCCCTATCAACCACACCAGGTAATTCACTGCAGCGGTTATCTGAAGATCCGTCAGTACAGCCTGGACATGTCGCCTTTCGACGGCTGCTACCAGAACGTGGGCCTTGTGGCGGTGGGACACTCTTTGCCTCCCAGCGCTGTGACGGAGATTAAGCTGCACAGCAACATGTTCATGTTCAGAGCCAGCCTCGACATGAAACTAATCTTCCTTGACTCGAGGTAGGCCTACAGCAAAACATACACAAAAACATGGGATTAAGCCTATGATAGATATGGAGGAGAATAATTTAAAACACAGGCGTACAGCAGGTGTTTTGATGAGCCAGCCATTGCATAAAAGGCCTCAAGTTTTTTTAAATGTAGTTTTTTTTTCTTTTTTTCAGCTAGTTCTCTGACAGTTGTTAAATTAGTATTTAGTCCACAACTTAATGGTTTAAAAACAGTATCAAATTCACTAACATGAAATGCCACAATATATTGCATTATGATTGGTTTTACAATGTCTTATTGGACCTAAAAACTGAAATGTTTTATTGTCTTAAAATGGAGTGCAGGACCACAACCAACTGTGGTCCAATTTAGCAAATGTTCTGTTCCTTAGCATGAAAACAAGTTTGGATCAAATAGAACTCTAAGCATATATTGATACATGGAGGGAGAACAGTGTATATATTGATACATGGAGGGAGAACAGTGTATATATTGATGTGTGGAGGGAGAACAGTGTATATATTGATACATGGAGAGAGAACAGTGTATATATTGATACATGGAGGGAGAACAGTGTATATATTGATGTGTGGAGGGAGAACAGTGTATATATTGATACATGGAGGGAGAACAGTGTATATATTGATACATGGAGGGAGAACAGTGTATATATTGATGTGTGGAGGGAGAACAGTGTATATATTGATGTGTGGAGGGAGAACAGTGTATATATTCATACGTGGAGGGAGAACAGTGTATATATTTATACATGGAGGGAGAACAGTGTATATATTGATACATGGAGGGAGAACAGTGTATATATTGATGTGTGGAGGGAGAACAGTGTATATATTGATACATGGAGGGAGAACAGTGTATATATTGATGTGTGGAGGGAGAACAGTGTATATATTGATGTGTGGAGGGAGAACAGTGAGGACATTAATACATGACAGTCTCAGGAAAAATAAAGCAATGTTATTGCACTGACTTCTGCCATGACTAAAGAGAGGGAGACATTTTTTGGGTTAATGAGTCACAGTTTAATACATGACAGTCCTCAATGTTATTGCACTGACCTGCCATCCCTCCCTCCCTCCCTCCCTCCCTCCCTCCCTCCCTCCCTCCCTCCCTCCCTCCCTCCCTCCCTCCCTCCCTAGGGTGGCAGAGCTGACGGGCTACGAGCCACAGGACCTCATTGAGAAGACCCTGTACCACCACGTCCATAGCTGTGACACCTTCCACCTACGATGTGCCCACCACTTGTGTAAGTTATTTACAGTAGGTTTGGCCCTGCCTCCTTACACTCTACCTTTTACTTTACTGTACTTTAGGTTACTTTGCTGTACTCTAGGCTACTTTACTGTACTTTAGGTTACTTTGCTGTACTCTAGGCTACTTTACTGTACTTTAGGTTACTTTACTGTACTCTAGGCTACTTTACTGTACTTTAGGCTACTTTACTGTACTCTAGGCTACTTCACTGTACTTTAGTAGTCAAACACATTTCTGAAATACATACATTTTATCACACAGACTTCAATGAGTGAACAAAGGATAAAACTACAAAATACACAAGATAGTAAATGTGATAAAACACAGAATGTCTTGGCTCTAGACATTGACCTCTACACACACACCAGAACGATCGTTGGTAACCAACCAACCAACCAATAGCCAATGTCTCCTGTAAATGTACAGATGGTTCTTCATGTTGAATTGGCTGAAACATCCACCGCTCGTTGGCACACAGCATGTGGTCCTTATAACCCACCGCCCAACATTAATCAATGGAACACCTCTACCGCACTCGTCCTACATTGTTATTGTGTGTGCTACTTTAGAATGACCCATTATAGGTCAAAACAATCTAAACTAAGATGTCTCTCCTCTCCTCTCCTCTCCTCTCCTCTCTTCTCTTCTCATCTCCTATCTTCTCTTCTCATCTCCTCTCCTCTCCTTTGATCCTCACAGTGCTGGTGAAGGGCCAGGTGACCACTAAGTATTACCGTTTCCTAGCCAAACAGGGGGGCTGGGTGTGGGTGCAGAGCTACGCCACTATCGTCCACAACAGCCGCTCCTCCAGACCCCACTGCATCGTCAGCGTCAACTACGTCCTGACGTGAGACTCATTCAATTCAATTCAATTCTCTTTCTGAACTGCATCCTGACGTGAGACTCATTCAATTCAATTCTCTTTCTGAACTGCATCCTGACGTGAGACTCATTCAATTCCCTTTCTGAACTGCATCCTGACGTGAGACTCATTCAATTCCCTTTCTGAACTGCATCCTGACGTGAGACACATTCAATTCCCTTTCTGAACTGCATCCTGACGTGAGACTCATTCAAATCAATTCTCTTTCTGAACTGCATCCTGACGTGAGACTCATTCAATTCAATTCTCTTTCTGAACTGCATCCTGACGTGAGACTC
>NC_092154.1:12892585-12932585 GCF_045791955.1 Oncorhynchus clarkii lewisi
GTACTGCTGATGTGGTAAGTTAAGAATAGGGCGGTGTTTGCAGAGCGTCTGACACAGGAACCGTTTCATGGTATCGACGTCTGATAGAGTTCAGGGAAAGGACAGTGGGTTAGAATGATAAAGGTGGCGTATATATTATCTTATATGTACATAATGAATAGTCAATGTTGGGAGAAATGTATTCAATCTAGGGGCCGGTGTGTGTGTGTTGTGTGGATGAGGTGTGCATGTGGTGTGCGTGCGGTGTGTGTGTGTGTGCGTGTGTGCGGGGGGTGGTGTGTGTGTGCGTGTGTGTGGTGTGCGTGCAGTGTGTGTATGGGTACACTCTGACTTCAAGAGAATGTAAACTAGAGACTAAGGAGTAGATTAACGATAAGCATGGTGTTGACGTTATGGGATTGGTTGTAATTCATGTGTGCGTGTAAGAGTGTGTGTGCGAGTGTGTGTGTTTTACCAACGTTTGTGCCATAGCATTAAATCATTAACTTTGCTTAGGGTGTCTGTTGTGTTTCTCATAGTGAAAAACAGGAGTGCTAATCTCCCAACCTAGTTTATTTTACATCAGATTTTCATTTCTAACAGTCATCCCATTTATGCATTAATCAATACTCAAAAGAAAGTGTTAGTGAATTATGTCTCACTCACTATCAGAAGTAAATATTGTCAGACTTTGGTGTTTACATTGGAGTAATTACTTGGAGTACGTCATATTATATATTGCCATAACTTCTGTGAAATAAGATGTTTTAAATGTGCTCACTACACGTCAAGTCATACCTCTCAGTGAAAGCTTGATGAAGGTCTATTGACCGGAACATTGGTTGAAAGATTCATTCAATAGTATGTGGAGCATTCAGGATTACTAGTGTGCTGGAGTTTCTTCTTTCTTCAAATGTGCTCACTACAAAATGATGCTCTTCTGTGCGTCTGTGTGTGTAGAGATACTGAATATAAGGGAATACAGCTGTCCTTGGACCAGATGACCACTAGCAAGCCAGCATTCTCATACACCAGCCCTCCGAGCACTACAGACGAGAGGAAGGGCACCAAGCCCTGTGTAACACACACCAAGGCCAAAGTCAGAGTGTCCCCCTATCCACAGCAGGTAAGACACTTGGTACCTCTGTGGTGTACTTGTTCCCTAGCACAGTAATAAGAAGAGCATCTGTTTCTCTCTCCTGTAGAACCAAACTCCCATGCTCTCTTAGTCACACAGCCTCGTTGTGTTGTGTTGTCTTGTAATCAATATAATGTGTCTTTAAGCCAAATGTCACAGAATATTTAGATGTCGTAAAACCATCTTTTACTAATTTAATATACAGTTTAAACCTCACATTTTTTATCCTTTCCTACAGTTTTCAGCCTTTCACCCAGAGCGTTCCGAGTCTGACCAGGACAGCCAATGGGGAGGTAGCCCGCTGACAGACTCCGCCTCGCCTCAGCTGCTTGACCAAGGGGAGGGAGCGGAGGGCGGGGCCTGCGCCTACAGACTATACCCCGACTCCGGCTCCCTGTGCTATGGCCTGGCCCTCTCCGAGGAGGACCTAACGCACACCCACACCCCCGCCCACCCTCACATCCCCGCCTGCGACCGTGGTGCCCGCTGCCAAGCTGGTCGCTACTTCCTGGGCGCTGCTCCCCAGTCTGGACGGGAGGCCTGGTGGGATGCCACGCGCTCTGTACTCTCACTGCCCAAGTCGTCTCTGGAGAACGGCGAGGGCTACGACCTCACTTCCTATCACAGCCTGGTCCAAGGTAAGGCGTTAGGGTGACGGCCGCCACCATCTGGAAATATGGTTTGTGTCCCAAATGACACCCTATTCCCTACGTGGTGAACTTTAGGTCCCATAGGGTCCCGGTCAAAAGTAGTGCACTATATAGGGAATAGAGTACCATTTGGAACGCAACCATACAAATCCAACTTTTCCCTGGTAGCTTGTTTACCAAATGGACCGTGGACATTATGGTCCATGCGAAGTTGTTTCTTGCCAGTATGCCGATTGTTACCATCTGTTGTGCAATAATTGCCCACTGTTTAATCCAAGTTATTTCACATTTCATGTACTCAAACTGAAAGACAACTCCCAATGGTGCTGCTGCCAAGGAATGCACTGTCTATTAGGGATTTACAAGACATGATCAGTTCTATGCATATTATCAAATGTCATTTCATGTAGATGGATAAATAAATCTGTCTGTATATTACAAAATGCAATACTTCACTCCAGTCATATTTCAAGTTTGTATTAATAGTCACATAGCGGTCATAGGCAATGGCGTACATGGGTATTACATAAATATGCAGTAAAATCATGAACCGTGAAAATCATAGCGATATGTCCTTTTGGGTTTGGGGCTAGTATTATTACATCAATGTGGAGATTTGTGGTGCCATTTTGTGTAACAGGAAGGGGCCACTGGGACGAGGAGAGCGTGGTCAGCTCGCCTGAAGGGGGCGGCGGCTCCACCAGCGACTCGGGTGAACGTTACCGCAGCAGCACTGTCGGCGACCATTTCCAGGCGAGCCCTCAGGAGCCCAGCAAGATGGAAACACTGATCCGCGTCACGCAGCAGATGATCAAGGAGGAGGAGAGCCGCCTACAGCTGCACAAAGGGCCCCTGGACGCCCTGGGCCCAGTGGGGGGTCTCTCCAACAAGAGCCACAGACCCTGCTCCTTCACCCCCCCCTCCCTGCCCCTCCTCCAAACTGCCATGCCCGGTGTCGTGTGTCGTGGCCCGGGAGTCGCCGACGGCATCAACCTCACCCTCACCTCCGAACGCCTCCATCACCGCAACGACGGCGGAAATGTTTTGGGTTCCCACGACAACGACGACAAAAACACGGCCAGCCCGGCCTCTCTGTCGCGCCTCAGCAGCCCCAGCTCTGACGGAATCCCCAGGTCGGGCCTGTCCGTCTCCAAAGACTACCTGCAGAGTCAGACAGATGTCTCGCCCCACCACCACCCTCCAGTGCAGCAGGGGAGCCCTCTGCTCTACCCTGCCCAGGAGAGGCAGCACCTGGACAGGCACACAGCTTACACCCTGACTGGCTACTCCCTGGACCACCTGTACGACGCGGAGAGCCTGAGGAGCTACTCTGGGCTGGCAGGAGCCCAGTACGGCATGCTGCCCCACATGAGGATGCAGGCCGACCAGATACAAGGACACAAGGGCACATCGGTGATCATCACCAATGGGAGCTGACCGTACATGACTGACATAAAGACAGACCAATCCTAGCATCTCACTGAAGGAGTAAATGTTGGACTTACAAACTTACTCCTCATACATTAGGGTCTGATCTGATTTTAGTGTCAAGATATTCCCCATAACACAGGTCTTCTCTGTCACACTTCACTGAGCCCAATAGAGTCCAATATAGTCCAATAGAACCCAATAGAGTCCAATAGAGCCCAATAGAGCCCAATAGAGTCCAATAGAGCCCAATAGAGCCCAGACCCAGCAAGCAAAATAGTTGCAATAATGTCAGGCTGGCAGCTTTTGTCATTCCTTAGTCAGGTTGTATACTGATTATAAAATAACATTGTTTCAATGTCTTTTTACTGACCAGAAAAATAGATCTTTAACTGGTTGTAATCTGGTTACCTGATGAAATAGTAAACAAAATATGACATCTTTTCGATATATGTCTTGATGTTATTATCATAAAAATGCAGGTTTAACTGTAATCTGCCACCTCTACAAAAAAAATGTTTACAACCAGAAACTGACGTCAATATGACGTTCCATGCCAAATTTAATTCCTCCCCTTGCGTTGAACTGAGATGCTGTGGAAAGGCTGTTCAAGTTTTCAGTGAGTGTCCAGCTTGGTTAAAGTTAAACCCAATGTTTTAGTCCCAACATAGTGTCACGCACCAGTAACTAGGCCTATCGAAATGATCATTTCCCAAGGTAGTAGACAATGTGCAATTCCATTACATGACCTCAAACCTGATAAAGCGTTGTGTAACTTCCTCACAAAAACTTCAATGGAGGGTAAAAGTAGTTCTTTATAAAAATACTAAAAAAATAAAAATATGTTTTTCTATATTTAATTGTCAACATGTTGAATATTTATTTTCTTCTCAATTAAATGTCATGTTTAATGTCAAAGTAGAACATTTGGTGGCAGGGTTGCTTTAGTTTCAATGTTGGCATTATCTGTGCATCCCATTTGCCAAATTTCCCCTACTTAGTAGAAGTCTTAAGGCGTGACAACAACGTTTATCACTTTAAACTTCTGGTGCTTCATTATGTGTTTCAAATTGAAAAAATAATATTGTTATGTTCACTTTTCTTACCCCAAAAAAGATGTAAAGTATCTCCTGTGTAACTTTATTTATGATGTAAATATGTTCAGAAATTGCTTTCTTTTTTGGACAACAGGTCGTAAGTGTATCTATTAACTGGGGATAAAAAATCTTTTGATTCTAAATACAGGTGCAATCAAACCCTCTTTGATGTCTTGGTTTTCTTCTGGTCTGTAATGTGTTGGGGGACGCGGTTTGATCAAACTGGGGTGGATACAAGAGGAAAAAAGAACACTTTGAGAACACAAGCCATCACGACATCACAATGCCGTTGTGACTCACTTTAACTTTAAAATGTTATTGCCTTTTTTCTCTCTTGTAAGACAGTTCCAGCAGTATAAGTACTTGCATATGTAAACACTTTGACCTTACCTTAGCAGTAATAGTCCTGCCATGTTTTCTAATGTAGTTAAGTTATTCAGATGTAGTCGTCCACCAGCATGCCTGTCTGGAATGAAAGGCTCCCTGACTGGCGCCTGAGAGCAAAGCTCCCATCACTCACTGTTGACATGGGCATGTGATGGACCGCATGTGTTACCAGCCAGCCAGCACTGACGTTCCAGGAGGTCGAGCCATTACACAGCTCTGTTGTCACCTCCAGATGAAAGCATAAAGAAAGTGTGTGCGTGTGCGCGTGTGTGTGTGTGCGTGCGTGTGCGCGTGTGTGTGTGTGCGTGCGTGTGTGTGTGTGCGTGCGTGCGTGGTGTGTGTGTGTGCATGTGTGCATGCGCGCGTGTGTGAACTTACAGAGTAGTATGTTTTCTAATGTATCTAAAGGGAGGGGTTAGGGCTGCAGTCCACTGGCCCTTTGCCTGATGTGCCCTTGAGGCTTTCACATGCAGAGCAACCAAATACTGGGCCCATCGCCCAGAACCAACAGCCTCCATAATAACCCAACCACACCCCCAACAGTCACCCCCTCCTCCATACTTCCTTGACATAGTCAAACAGCCTATCAAATCCATCGGAGCCAAATGACTCCTGGAATCCTGGCACTTACACAGAGGGCAAAACTGATTGCAATGATGTCAGGATGACAACCTTTGTGAGGACATTTTTTGGTTTGTCTTTATAGTAACTTTATCTGGTTATCTGTTGTCGCAACCAGATAACAACCAGATAACATCCAAAATATGACATTTCTAAGCTTCTTGATGCCGTCATGAAAATATATATATTTCACTGGTTGTATACAGTTATCTAACGTCACTTCAACCAGAAAACCAAATTTCAACAAGAAAAGGACATCCTGCCTGATTAGACCACATGAAACCAGACGATTCCTTCATATCCATAAAAACGTGTCTCTTCTTAACCCTAACCCTAACCCACACATCTCATTGGAGTATAGATAATAACCACAACCAAAACACTGCTAAATGAAATTATTCACAATTCATAACAAACAAAAGCATTTCTCTTAATTAAAACCCGGCAGTGTTTACATCAACTTTTAGTAGCACCAAGAGGGGTACAATTGCATGTGCTCAGCTAATGTTAGCAAGGTGGCTAATTGTGACATGTTTTCCTATGGGAAATGCTAACAGCTGCTAAATATTTAACTCCAGCTTTGAACCCAGAGACATAACTGCCTTGCATGCAACGTGGTGAATATGGCCCCAGCCTTTCTGGCATTAAGTGTTCTATGGAAAACTAAGTTCAAACCACAGCAGAGACACAGTCGACTTCTACCCTTGAACTGGAGGTTGGGCTCAAGATGAGGAGAAAGGAATAACCAACACGGGGTGAGGGAGGGCACAGCTCACTGACAAGCCCAGACAAACCCAACTGTCCACTTGATTGATTTCAGGTCGGGGATAAAAGCACGATCGCATATTCATACGTCAATTAAAGGGTTGCTGCAGTGTTTTCTCCATAATTCAACCTGACGTCTGGCAAAGCGCTATGCTTATCATACATCTTTATACAGGGCCGGTTCCAGGCATAAGAGACATAAGCAGTCACTTAGGGCCCCCGGCCCTAAACATTTTGTATTATTATTGTTATTCTAGGAACTCAGTCGGGGTCTCAACCTACTATTGAGAGTAGTACACTCTTTGAAAAAGTGTTCCAATAAGGTTATTCAGCTGTCCCCATAGGATAACCCTTTTTGGTAGCAGATAAAAGCCTTTTCTATTCCAGGTAGAACCATTTTGGGTTACATGTAGAACCTTCTGTGGAAAGGGTTCTACATGGAACCCAAAACGGATCTACTTGGAACCAAAACGGTTCTACATGGAACTAACAACGGTTCTTCAAAGAGTTCTCCTATGGGGATAGCCGAAGAACCCTTTGAGTTTCTAGATAGCACCTTTTTTTCAAAGAGTGTACAATACACCAGGTGCAATATAGAAATGTGGTTGTGCATCAGCAGTTTTCCTCTTGTTATGTCAGTCACTGACATTCACTCAATTAGCCCATGTCAGATATAAAAAATGTGATTGGTAGTTAGTCTAGCTATGAAAACTTGTATTACAGTTTTTTCCAACTGCTTACACACAAAATCTTTTCATGTCACACGATTTTTAAAACCTCTCACTCAAAGTGCTAAACTACACACCAAATATCCAAAACCATAAGCTATTTCTCAGCCTTTGACTCAGTTGTCAATTGCATAAAACACTTTTTTCAAAACGCTACACATAATTCTCTACCTAAAACACAAAAATCTAACAGACTTGCTTTCCTTTTCAAAACACAACCAATCAAAATGCTACACTTATTCACCAGGTCACACTCCTCACACGTGCAAACACTAATAGCTTTACTGATCACTAACCAATCACTGCTTTACTGTAGTATAGGCCTATAAATAGGTCAAAGGTCAGATCACCTGTTTTGAACAATGGATGCCAACAATGGACAGAGAGCAAGAGGAGGAGGAAGAGGAAGAAGAGGACGAGGACAAAGAAGAGAAGGAAGGAGAGCCATCTCTGGTGAGATTAGGGCAACACTTGTTGATCATGTGATCAACCACAGTTTGACCATGAGAGAGGCTGGACTGAGAGTCCAGCCCAACTTGAGTCGATTTACATAATTCGAACCTTCAGAAATGAGAACAGGTATGCAACTATCTAATGACTATTTTAGCATTACAGTAATGTACTGTAAAATACGTATGACTGCATAGTATTGCATAAACATTTGTAACTCTAAGCCATCCATTTACTGCACTGCATTGAATGAATGAGGTTGGTTATCATGCTGTACTACATTTTTTTGTACGTTGTTTACAGTTCCTATGCTGAACACATACTGTGTTTGAATTCTGTACAGAGTGGAAAGGCAAAGACATCATGGAGGACGAGGACGCTTGTTTACAGATGTACAAGAGACTGCAATTATAAATATGGTTTTGGCCAACAATGCAATTAGGATTCGAGAGATAAGAGAGCATATCTTGAATAATGACACCATATTTAACAACATCAATGCTGTAAGCCTGTCGACCATACAAGGCATCCTCCAATGGCACCGAGTGACGATGAAACAACTTTACAAGGTGCCATTTGAGAGAAACTCTGACAGAGTCAAGAATATGCGACATGACTTTGTAGAGGTATGTATGCAACACTACTTCCAGTACTTCAGACAAACTGTACCATATTTACTCATCTGTATATCATTTTGTCTGTTACAGAGAGTATTGGAGCTGGATGCCCATGTAATTCGCCATGAATTTATTTATGTGGATGAGGTTGGCTTCAACCTCACCAAAACCAGGCGCAGCGGAAGAAATGTAATAGGACAGTAAGGCAATTACCAATGTCCCTGGACAGCGTGGGGGTAATATAACTGTGTGCTGCCATCACTCAAAACGGGGTCCTCCATCACAATGCCACACTGGGTTCGTACAACACCGGCCATATGCTCACTTTTCTGGATGCAATTTACACAATGCTTGTCCCTGATCCAGATCAGGAGCCTGCTAGATTTGTGTTTTTATGGGACAATGTTCGTTTTCACCGGGCTGTTCTGGTCCAAAACTGGTTAGCCACCCATCCACAATTTGTAGTTTTATACCTACCCCCATATTCACCTTTTCTAAATCCCATAGAGGAATTCTTCTCAGCCTGGAAAGTGTATGATCGCCAACCCCATGCCCGCATGCCGCTTCTCCAGGCAATGGAGGACGCATGTGGGGACATAGAGGTTGCCTCTGTCCAAGGTTGGATACGCCATGCTAGGAGATACTTCCCTCGATGTTTGGCAAGAGAAAACGTATCTTGTGATGTGGACGAAGTAGCCAGACCCAGGCCGGAGAAGAGATGAAGTGTAGCTTAGCACTGGTGACTGTGCTATGACAGGTCAGCATAATTTTCCTAACTTATTTTTTGATTGGGTGGAATCTGCCCCCAGTGTATGGATACTCACACACACAATTGTGTTCTTTACTGTATTCTAAAGAATATACTTTTGTTTTACATATGTTTATGGTTTTGTTGTATGCTACTGTCCACAACAGTAATGTTTGGCCTAATAAATATTTTCTGTTTCTACATTGCATTGGTGTTTACAGTGTACTTGTTACCCCTCTCAGCAGATTACTTTCACTGTAGAACATTGTATTGGTGTTTACAGTGTACTTGTTACCCCTCTCAGCAGATTACTTTCACTGTAGAACATTGTATTGGTGTTTACAGTGTACTTGTTACCCCTCTCAGCAGATTACTTTCACTGTAGAACATTGTATTGAAATGTAGATATGAGCCTATGAAAGAGCAAAGAGCTTTAGATTTAGAACAACAGTGTTTACATGGTATATCCAAAAATGTTCTATTATGAAAGCAGTGTTTGCCATTTGATGCAAATGCTTCATTCTGACATGTGTTTATGGCATTTTGAATGCAGTGTTACATTTTGAAGGAGATGTGAAGCATTTTGCATTTTGTGTGTGCAGTTTTGGGAAATGTGTGTAGAGTTTTGAAAAAAAGGAGACAGTTTTGAAAACTTGTGTAAGCAAGCAGTTGGAAAAAACTGTAATCCAGGCCGTGCCCAGGGGCCCTGACCCCCAGGGGTCCCCCATTGATTTTGTTAGTTATTCTCACTCATGGCATAAATCATTAAAACATTTGTAGAATTGCAGGAAATTAGCTTTAAAAGCGCAACAATGTATCTCCAGGAACTATCACTTTTCTCGAAGGGAGGAAGAAGAGGAGTAGAAAGGCCACTGTCATTGCCGGGCCCGGTCTCTGTCTGGACTGGGAGCCTGCTAGTCCTAGATGCTGCATCAGTAGGTCTACCAACTTTCACCTGCCATGGTGTTTCATTAACCATGGACAAGGTGGTAGCTTTGCTGATGAGGTTTTGGTCATTTGGCATGAGCTTGATCAGATAAAGATCAGATAAAGATCAGATAAAGATCAGATAAAGATCAGATAAAGCTTTTTATGCAGCGTTTGTTTGTGCACCACTTGGTCTTGCCTTCTGTTCATCCATCTTGAACAACGCACTCACTCTCCATCCGAGTCCGACCTGATTCACCTAACTGTTACGTGAGGAGGCCCGAGGTGGGCTGAGAAATAGGCTAATTAGATGCATGACAATTATATTGTCTGTCTGACTCACCTACTACCCACCCTTAGACCACACAAACACCTTGACTTCTACATGTGGCATTGTCAAAATGATTTAGAATGTTCTATTTTAACCTAATTTGTCATGATATCCAACTGGTAGTTACGATCGTCTCATCGCTGCAACTCCCCAACAGAACTCAAGATCGAAATATTTTTTATACATTTTTTTATTTCACGTTTATATAACCAGGTAGGCCAGTTGAGAACAAGTTCTCATTTACAACTGCAACCTGGCCAAGATGAAGCAAAGCAGTGCGACACAAACAACAACACAGAGTTACACATAAACAAACGTACAGTCAATAACACAAAAGAAAAATCAAAAAATCTATGTACAGTGTGTGCAAATATAGAAGAGTAGGGAGGTACAGTATATTACAATTTAGCATTCATACTGGAATGATAGATGATGATGTGCAAGTAGAGATACTGGGGTGTAATAGAGCAAAAGGGTAAGTAAAAATATGGGGATGATGTAGTTGGCTGTGCTATTTACAGATTGGCTATGTACAGGTACAGTGATCAGTAAGCTGATCAGACAGCTGATGCTTAAATTTAGAGAGGGAGATATAAGGCTCCAGCTTCAGAGATTTTTGCAATTCGTTCCAGTCATTGGCAGCAGAGAACTGGAAGGAAAGGCGGCCAAAGGAAGTGTTGGCTTTAGGGATGACCAGTGCAATATACCTTCTGGAGAGCGTGCTACGGGTGGATGTTTCTATGGTGAGCATGGAGCTGAGATAAAGTGGAGCTTTACCTAGCAAAGACTTATAGATGACCTGGAGCCAGTGGGTTTGGCGACGGATATGTAGTGAGGGCCAGCCAACGAGAGCATACAGGTCGCAGTGGTGGGTAGTCGATGGGGCTTTGGTGACAAAATGGATGGCACTGTGATAGACTACAGTCGTGGCCAAAAGTTTTGAGAATGACACAAATATTAATTTTCACAAAGTTTGCTGCTTCAGTGTCTTTAGATATTTTCGTCAAATGTTACTATGGAATAGTGAATTATAATTACAAGCATTTCATAAGTGTCAAAAGCTTTTATTGACAATTACATGAAGTTGATGCAAAGAGTCAATATTTGCAGTGTTGACCCTTCTTTTTCAAGACCTCTGCAATCCGCCCTGGCATGCTGTCAATTAACTTCTGGGCCACATCCTGACTGATGGCAGCCCATTCTGGCATAATCAATGCTTGGAGTTTGTCAGAATTTGTGGGTTTTTGTTTATCCACCTGCCTCTTGAGGATTGACCACAAGTTCTCAATGGGATTAAGGTCTGGAGAGTTTCCTGGCCATGGACCCAAAATATATATGTTTTGTTCCTCGAGCCACTTAGTTATCACTTTTGCCATATGGCAAGGTGCTCCATCATGCTGGAAAAGGCATTGTTCATCACCAAACTGTTCCTGGATGGTTGGGAGAAGTTGCTCTCGGAGGATGTATTGGTACCATTCTTTATTCATGGCTGTGTTCTTAGGAAAAAATTGTGAGCTAGTCCACTCCCTTGGCTGAGAAGCAACCTCACACATGAATGGTTTCAGGATGCTTTACTGTTGGCATGACACAGGACTGATGGTATGACATAGGACTGATGGTAGCGCTCACCTTGTCTTCTCCGGGCAAGCTTTTTTCCGGATGCCCCAAACAATCTGAAAGGGGATTCATCAGAGAAAATGACTTTACCCCAGTCCTCAGCAGTCCAATCCCTGTACCTTTAGCAGAATATCAGTCTGTCCCTGATATGTTTCTTTGCTGCCTTTCTTGACACCAGGCCATCCTCCACTCACACCTGCCTGCTGCCATTCCTGAGCAAGCTCTGTACTGGTGGTGCCCCGATCCCACAGCTGAATCAACTTTAGGAGACGGTCTTGGCTCTTGCTGGACTTTCTTGGGCGCCCTGAAGCCTTCACAACATTTGAACCGCTCTCCTTGAAGTTCTTGATGATCCGGTAAATGGTTGATTTAGGTGCAATCTTACTGCCAACAATATCCTTGCCTGTGAAGCCCTTTTTGTGCAAAGCAACGTGTTTTCTTGCAGGTAACCATGTTTGACAGAGGAAGAACAATGATTCCAAGCACCACCCTCCATTTGATGCTTCCAGTCTGTTATTAGAACTCAATCAGCATGACAGAGTGATCTCCAGCCTTGTCCTCGTCAACACACACTGTGTTAACGAAAGAATCCCTGACATGATGTCAGCTGGTCCTTTTGTGGCAAGGCTGAAATGCAGTGGAAATGTTTTTTGCATGTTCATTTGCATGGCAAAGAGGGACTTTGCAATTAATTGCAATTCATCTGATCACTCTTCATAACATTCTGGAGTATATGCAAATTGCCATCATACAAACTGAGGCAGCAGACTTTGTGAAAATTAATATTTGTGTCATTCTCAAAACTTTTGGTCACAACTGTACATCCAGTTTGCTGAGTCGAGTGTTGGGGGCTACTTTGTAAATGACATCGCTGAAGTCATGGATCGGTAGGATAGTCAGTTTTACGAGGGTATGTTTGGCAGCATGAGTGAAGGAGGCATTGTTGCCAAATAGGAAGCCGATTCTAGATATAATTTTGGATTGGAGATGCTTAATGTTTGACTGGAAGGAGAGTTTACAGTCTAACCAGACACCTAGGTATTTGTAGTGGTCCACATATTCTAGGTCAGAACCGTCCAGAGTAGTGATGCTGGACGGGTGGGAGAATGCGGACAGCAATCGGTTGAAGAGCATACACTTACTTTTACTAGCATTTAAAAGCAGTTGAAGGCCACTGAAGTATGGCGTTGAAGCTCGTTTGGAAGTTTGTTAGCACAGTGTCCAAAGAAGCGCCAGATGTATACAGTATGGTGTCGTCTGCATAGAGGTGGATCAGAGAATCCCCAGCAGCAAGAGCGACATCATTGATATATACAGAGAAAAGAGTCGGCCTGAGAATTGAACCCTGTGGCACTCCCATAGAGACTGCCAGAGGTCCGGACAACAGGCCCTCCGATTTGACAGGCTGAACTCTATCTGAGAAGTAGTTGGTTGAACCAGGCGAGGCAGTCATTTGAGAAGCCAAGGCTATTGAGTCTGCCGATAAGAATGTGGTGATTGACAGAGTCAAAAGCCTTGGCCAGGTCGATGAAGACAGCTGCACAGTACTGTCCTTCCGAAACATGCATCCTCCGAAATATGAGTCACCAAAGTCACGCTGCTTGCTTAACCCGGAAGCCAGCTGCTCCAATGTGTCGGAGAAAACATTGTTTAACTGAAGTCAGGTTGCAGGTACCTGGCCCGCCACAAGGAGTTGCTAGACCGCGATGATCCAAGGAAAGCCCCCCGAGCCAAACCCTCTCCTAACTGCCAATTGTGCGCCGCCCTCTGAGAGATAGAACCCCAGGCTGTTGTGGCGCCTCAACACTGTGATGCAGTGCCTAAGACCGCTGCACCACTCAGGAGGTAATTTATGAAAAATAAAACATTTAGACGTAGTTGTGAGATGAAAGGTGCATGGGCCTCCAAAGCTTGTGCCCCCCCCCCCGCCTTGTGGAGGCTGCAGGGGTATACACTACCCCAGTGTCTCCACCCCATGGAAGAATGTGTAGAATTGCAGAAAATATACTTTAAAACAAAAAAAAATCTCTCCACTGTCAAGAGGTTGCCACCAACTAAAATGTTTTTGCTGCAAGGTGGGGGGCCCCCAACCAAATCTCTCTTAGGGCCCCTAAAAGGCTATAGCCAGCCCTGTCTTTATAAACCAGCCTCAGACCAGTGCTAATGTGAAAATGTTTCAGTATGTTGGCTAACTTAAAGATTATGTGTGATGAGAAAAAAAAATGCAACATTGCATCTTTTATCTCGTTGATGGAAAATAGCTCTTATCTCAGCGACAAATTATGTGTGTGTGTGTGTGTGTGTGCGTGTGTGTTTGAGTGCGTGTGTGCGTGTGTGTGCATGTGTATGTGCTTGCAGTGCGCTTACTGAAAGACATAAGCACCAGCTATCCTGCTGTATATCCGAGGCTAAAGAATGAGGGCTCCTAATGGTTTAATTCCAGGAAAATAACATCTATCTCTTTGACTAAGAGACACTACCAAGAATCCTTTGTTCCTGGACGATTTGCCATCCGTTGACAGGAAAGTGTGCCTTTTAGAACTTTTGGTAACACTATGATAAAACTTACATGAATCGTAATGAATGCCTTTCTGGTTAACTTAAACAAGACGGAATTAATGCCTAAATCAAGTAAAGTCAAAACCGGCCAATAGGGGAAATGGTGAGCACTAGTACCATCAAGACGTCTTGGGTTTTGCTAGGGCGCTGCTGACCGTGATGGAGGATACGTGTAATCCGAGGGTAGTATGTTCAATCATAGCGATAGGCGCTGCGGCGTCAACAAATACTTCGAAATTTGACATTTGGAGCAACTTCCAAGTTCGGAAAAACGTGGACAAACGTTTAATTTTGCAGTGAGAGTATGTTGGTTTTAATCAGGTATTTGGTGAAACATGAATATATTTAGTATTATTTTTATCTAAAAAGGATCACCTTTCATGTTTAATTTTTAAAAATGTTTATATTCACTGAGTAGGATGGTCCTCCCCTTCCTCCTCTGAGGATCCTCCATTGGTTTATATCTGTCTGTTTGCAAAGATGTATCTATCAAAGTCACTTGAGTGATAGTGAACTGCTACAAGTAAAACCAATCATGCATAATTCATTGGATTTCCACTATGAGGTAAATCAAGTGACAGAATAATGTTAAGAATAATTCATTTGTTTACATTAATGAGATGTTAATGAACCGAGAATGGACTGAAAAACAAACAAACGAAGAAAGAGGCAAAACATCACAACGTGTTAGAGAGAAACAGGGAACCAGCAAGAGTTGCCAGCGATCCTGCATGGGTTGTGTGTGTGTGTGAATGTGTGAATGTGTGAATGTGTGAGTGTGAGTGTGAGTGTGAGTGTGTGTGTGTGTGTGTGTGTGTGTGTGTGTGTGTGTGTGTGTGTGTGTGTGTGTGTGTGTGTGTGTGTGTGTGTGTGTGTGTGTGTGTGTGTGTGTGTAATTTGGCAGGAGTGAAAGGCAGAGAAGTGATGGCACCAGCCCAGCTCAAGCTGTGTGCAAACCAAGCGTGAAATCAGTAACAAAGGAATTCACAGGATTAGGTAGCATTACGACTCACAGACACACGCACACGCACACACACACACAAACACAAACACATACACATACACACACACCACCCCCCACACATACACACACAACCTGAAGAGATAACAAAAGCATTTTGGGCTAGTCACCCCCTGGTGTGGCAGCTCCTTCTAAATAGCTTGTTGGAGAAACTCCTCCTACTGTAGATTCATTACCCAAGACCAGGTTTAATCAGTACAAGGAATGGGGAGCATTACGACTCACTCACTCACACACACACCACACACCATCTGAGTGATGGGGTTTGTGTGTGTGTTTTGGAGAAGGGAGTGTGTGTGTGTGTGTGTGTGTGTGTGTGTGTGTGTGTGTGTGTGTGTGTGTGTGTGTGTGTGTGTGTGTGTGTGTGTGTGTGTGTGTGTGTGTGTGTGTGTGTGTAAAAGATAGAGAGAAAGAGAGAGAGAGAACAGTGGAGAACAGGGTATAATCATATGTTTGATTGGTTACGTTCAATATTAATAATGATAATAATACAATCAACAACAGCCCAGTCTTTTTAATGTCTCTTATAATTAACCCTTTAAGTTTGTGTGAAGGAAATTCTCCACCATGCCTGTTACAGTGTTGAAGTGCTGAGAGACAAATAGAAACCTAATTTCCTCCGTGACCACTGCACCTTCAACCATCCCTGACCTCAATCTCCTGGTCCAGCCAATCAAAACATCTAAATGGGGCTCAGGTGCACTGAGGTCTGACTGGGAGACCTTAAAGGTGTCGCTAACAAGTCATTAGAATGCTCTGAAGTATTTTCCCAAGTCTATATGCCACTGCGCTGTGTCCTTGGTTGACTCTTACGGTGACTTAGTTGTGTCTCTCTTCAATAGATACATGTATTTACTGTGGGTAAATGCTTTTATAACATATAAGTACAACAGATATGTACAACAATCCGATGTGGATGGCAATTATAGTGGGGTCGTTCCACGAATAGAGTGCCTTTTGAAATTGAATTCAGACCACATGAAAAGTTTAATAAATCTGATATTTAATATCAGTAAAGATTTTCTAAAGTGCCAAAAATATGCATTTTGACATATTGCTCCTCATGTTGTTCGAAGTTCTAGGGAGATTTTAACCCACCTAACCCCAGAATTCCCTAAGGTTTTCATCATCATTGTAAAGCACTTGTTACTCTCTAGTGTTGACAAAGTAAGATAATTATTAATTTCACATGATGAATTTTTAAGGTCAACACTTACGTGAACTGAACTCTTGTTTTAATACAGTAAAACAATTTATTTAAAAATATGATTTCAAAAGAAGCATCTAATTGTCAAATCATAGTGTAAAACCAGGTGAGCTGGTTCTACTCTTTTTGGCTATTTTCTGGTGTTTTGTGGTGAGAAACTCAGCGGGCATAACACGTCAACCCTGTTACCCATAGATACCTTAGATAGGTTAGAAATGTTTTATCAATGAAAAAATGTTGTGTAGGTGTGGCCAAACATTTGACTGGTACTGTGTGTATATACAGTTGAAGTTGGAAGTTTACATACATTTAGGTTGGAGTCATTAAAACTCGTTTTTCAACCACTCGACACATTTCTTGTTAACAAACTATAGTTTTGGCAAATCGGTTAGGACATCTACTTTGTGCATGACACAAGTCATTTTTCCAACAACTGTTTACAGACAGATTATTTCACTTATAATTCATTGTATCACAATTCCAGTGGGTCAGAAGTTTACATACACTAAGTTGATTGTGCCTTTAAACAGCTTGGAAAATGCCAGAAAATGATGTCATGACTTTAGAAACTTCTGATAGGCTAATTGACATCATTCGAGTCAATTTGAGGTGTACCTGTGGATGTATTTCAAGGCCTACCTTGAAACTCAGTGCCTCTTTGCTTGACATCATGGGAAAATCAGCCAAGACCTCCACATGTCTGGTTCATCCTTGGGAGCAATTTCCAAATGCCTGAAGGTACTACGTTCATCTGTACAAACAATAGTACGCAAGTATAAACACCATGGGACAACGCAGCCGTCATACCGCTCAGGAAGGAGATGCATTCTGTTTCCTAGAAATTAACGTACTTTGGTGCGAAAAGTGCAAATCAATCCCAGAAGAACAGCAAAGAACCTTGTGAAGATGCTGGAGGAAACCGGTACAAAGGTATCTATATTCACAGAAAAATGAGTCCTATATCGACATAACCTGAAAGGCCGCTCAGCAAGGAAGAAGCCACTGCTCCAAAACCGCCATGAAAAAGCCAGACTACAGTTTGCAACTGCACATGGGGACAAAGATTGTACTTTTTGGAGAAATGTCCTCTGGTCTGATGAAACAAAAACAGAACTGTTTGGCCATAATGACCATCGTTATGTTTGGAGGAAAAAGGGGGACGCTTGCAAGCAGAAGAAAACCATCCCAACCGTGAAGCACGGGGGTGGCAGCATCATGTCGTGGGGGTGCTTTGCTGCAGGAGTGACTGGTGCACTTCAGAAAATAGATGGCATCATGAGTAGATTATGTAGATATATTGAAGCAACATCTCAAGACATTAGTCAGGAAGTTAAAGCTTGGTCGCAAATTAGTCTTCCAAATGGACAGTGATCCCAAGAATACTTCTAAAGTTGTGGCAAAATGGCTTAAGGACAACAAAGTCAAGGTATTGGAGTGGCCATCACAAAGCCCTGACCTCAATCCTATAGAAAATTTGTGGACAGAACTGAAAAAGCGTGTGCGAGCAAGGAGGCCTACAAACCTGACTCAGTTACACCAGCTCTGTCAGGATGAATGGGCCAAAATTCACCAGACTTATTGTGGGAAGCTTATGGAAGGCTACCCAACACATTTGATCTAAGTTAAACAATTTAAAGGTAATGCTACCAAATACTAATTGAGTGTATGTAAACTTCTGACCCACTGGGACTGTGATGAACGAAATGAATGCTGAAATAAATGATTATCTCTACTATTATTCTGACATTTGCCAATCTTAAAATAAAGTGCTGATCATAACTGACCTAAGACAGGGAATTTTTACTAGGATTAAATGTCAGAAATTGCAAAAAATAGAGTTTAAATGTATTTGGCTAAGGTGTATGTAAACTTCCGTCTTCAACTGTATATATACTGTACCAGTAACACCTGTAAATTGAAATGCATTCCAGGTGAAGCTGGTTGACAGAATGCCAAGTGTGCAAAGCTGTCTTCAAGAGTAGGTGTGTCCAAACTTTGGATGGTACTGTGTATATATATAACTATATATATATATATATTTCTTTATTTTACCACACTACACTGCCGAAAACCCACTCCATTGCTGGAATGACCCAGTGCAACTTCAGTGAAGAACCCCAGGAAGTTGGCTTCCACTTTACTATCATTAATAGGCAATTATAGATGTTTTTGATATGCAAAAAAATGCTTAATAAACTATTAAAATAATTTAAAAAATGCTTATGAAATTGTAATATCATAATACTTAGAAATGTTCATAAATAATAAAATAAGATTTTGCAAATAGTATATGCACACTATTTAGGGTTAGGGTTAGCTGACTAAAATACACTCCATGGTGAAGGAAGATTCTGATGAACTCCACCAACAAACTGTAACAGAGACCAGGCTATGTGGAATTCAGCTCCGAATACATTGATTCGTCAAAGGTCAATACTTCAAACAGTGTAAATTATGAAACTCTTACTTCGTACTCTTTGTCCTCTGTAGTTGCATGCCTTCTTTTGTTTGCTGAAATCCACACATTTTCTGATCTTTTTCACTTCACCAGATATATTATAGGAAACCTGAAGAAAACATAGAAAACATACTAGAACGCTACCAGAATGTTACTAGAATGCTACCAGAATATTACTAGAACGTTATCAGAATATTACTAGAACGTTGCCAGAATGTTACCAGAACGCTACCAGAACATTACCGGAATATTACTAGATTGCTACTTGAATGTTACCAGAACCAAGCTGGACAAACAACAGTAAGTCACACTAGAACCCAAACCTCAGCATTATCAGAACTGACCGCACATCTCAGGTCAACACAACTCAGTGTGGGGGGATTATTAAAGGCCAGGTGCACTACTTTTAAAGGCCAGGTGCACTACTTTTGTGAAACAAATACTCTTTTCAGTTATTTTAGATTTGTATTAATATTTTTTTTCTCCCAGATTTTTCAGGGGTGCACCCTCAGCATCCCTACTTCCCGCTGCAATGTTTCAGTCTACTCTTTCACCCTCCACCTCCCCTTTTCTCTCTCTCTCTCTCTCTCTCTCTCTCTCTCTCTCTCTCTCTCTCTCTCTCTCTCTCTCTCTCTCTCTCTCTCTCTCTCTCTCTCTCCCTCTCTCTCTCTCTCTCTCTCTCCCTCTCTCTCCCTCTCTCTCTCTCTCTCTCTCCCTCTCTCTCCCTCTCTCTCTCTCTCTCCCTCTCTCTCGCTGTTCCTCCATCAGTTTCTCCCTTTCTGTATTTCTCTTTTTTCACTCTTTCGCCATTCGTCTTCCTCCCTCTCATTCCATCTTCCTCCGTCTCTTCCTCCCTCTCTTTCTCTCTGGTCAGGCTCTGTGTATGACTCTTGTAGCATCTTCCTCCATCTATTTCTCCATTTGTTTATCTCTCTGATTGGGTTCAGTGTCTGGCAGCAGTAAGCATGCAGTAGCAGCAGAGCTAGAAGCAGTAGGAGTGGTAACGTATGCCGGGCCACCTCCACTCTCCTCTCTCCTCTCTCTCCCCGAGGAGGATTAATAACTAATTATGTCAGGTCACTCGTCCAGATGGGCCTATCAGATGGGCCCACTGTCTGTTCCTCACCCCTGACAAGCACCTCCGACCCGCAGGTCACCGTCGCCCCTGGCAACATGGTCTCAGACCCACGGCAGGGGTGTTAGCAATGGAAGCACTTTTTTGGGGGGCGGGAGGGTGAATTGGGAGTGTCCGTCCATCCGCCCATGACTGGTTAAAGCCCAATAAATACAGGGGGATCCCCCTCTGGGCTGGAGTTGGGTGGTTGATCTCTATGGTCATGATTCTGTTATTACTACACACCACCGCGTCCTCCTCTCTGTGACCAAGCAGATGTCTCAGCGTGCGGAGACATGCATTCAACACACTCCTCCACCGCTGCCACCCTCAATGGACCCGACACATGCTGATTCTCCCCTTTTTATCTCATTATATGGAAACATAACAACATAATAGGGAAGGAATTAAGTGCCTGTGTGGATGTCAAAGGGAGGCGGGGGTTTCTGGGGTGCGGTGGGTTCGGTGGGGCGGGGGGAGAAGATTGGGACATGGGCTAACAAGCAACAAGCGTCGCGGCTCGCCCTCTTCGCTTTGTGTGGTGATTAGCACACTCCACAGGGGCTGATGGGTAAAATACGAGTCCTCTGGGATTTATTTTTTATTTTTTAAATGGGCACTTAAACAGTCAGTCAGAGTGGCAGCAGCGATGAGACAGACATGGGCGTCCGAGCATCTGCCTGATAGGAAAACCTGTGGTGCGCATGCCTTGTGAAAGGGGATAGGGGTTTAACATGTAGATATGGCCAAAGGGAATGATTGATGTCAGTTTACAATGTGATGAACCATTAAAATGTCATTGAAATGTAGTCATATTAAATGAATACTAAATCACTTTGTGGCCATTAGAGGGAATATTTTCTGGCAAACATCTCAGACAAAAATGGAGAAGGGCCCGGCCCAGCCCAGTGGAGAGTGTCAAAGAAACAAATGGAGAAGGGCCCAGCCCAGTGGAGAGTGTCCAAATGGAGAAGGGCCCAGCCCAGCCCAGCCCAGTGGAGAGTGTCAAAGAAACAAATGGAGAAGGGCCCAGCCCAGCCCAGCCCAGTGGAGAGTATCAAAGAAACAAATGGAGAAGGGCCCAGCCCAGCCCAGCCCAGCCCAGTGGAGAGTGTCAAAGAAACAAATGGAGAAGGGCCCAGCCCAGCCCAGTGGAGAGTATCAAAGAAACAAATGGAGAAGGGCCCAGCCCAGCCCAGCTCAGCCCAGTGGAGAGTGTCAAAGAAACAAATGGAGAAGGGCCCAGCCCAGCCCAGTGGAGAGTGTCAAAGAAACAAATGGAGAAGGGCCCAGCCCAGCCCAGCTCAGCCCAGTGGAGAGTGTCAAAGAAACAAATGGAGAAGGGCCCAGCCCAGCCCAGTGGAGAGTGTCAAAGAAACAAATGGAGAAGGGCCCAGCCCAGCCCAGCTCAGCCCAGCCCAGCTCAGCCCAGTGGAGAGTGTCAAAGAAACAAATGGAGAAGGGCCCAGCCCAGCCCAGTGGAGAGTGTCAAAGAAACAAATGGAGAAGGGCCCAGCCCAGCCCAGCTCAGCCCAGCCCAGCTCAGCCCAGTGGAGAGTGTCAAAGAAACAAATGGAGAAGGGCCCAGCCCAGCCCAGTGGAGAGTGTCAAAGAAACAAATGGAGAAGGGCCCAGCCCAGCCCAGCTCAGCCCAGCCCAGCTCAGCCCAGTGGAGAGTGTCAAAGAAACAAATGGAGAAGGGCCCAGCCCAGCCCAGCTCAGCCCAGCCCAGCTCAGCCCAGTGGAGAGTGTCAAAGAAACAAATGGAGAAGGGCCCAGCCCAGCCCAGCCCAGTGGAGAGTGTCAAAGAAACAATGAAAATTCCCTATCTCTGCCATATTACAGAATGTTGAATCTACAGTGCCTTGCGAAAGTATTCGGCCCCCTTGAACTTTACGACCTTTTGCCACATTTCAGGCTTCAAACATAAAGATATAAAACTGTATTTTTTTGTGAAGAATCAACAACAACAACACACAATCATGAAGTGGAACGACATTTATTGGATATTTCAAACTTTTTTAACAAATCAAAAACTGAAAAATTGGGCGTGCAAAATTATTCAGCCCCTTTACTTTCAGTGCAGCAAACTCTCTCCAGAAGTTCAGTGAGGATCTCTGAATGATCCAATGTTAACGTAAATGACTAATGATGATAAATACAGTCCACCTGTGTGTAATCAAGTCTCCGTATAAATGCACCTGCACTGTGATAGTCTCAGAGGTCCGTTAAAAGCGCAGAGAGCATCATGAAGAACAAGGAACACACCAGGCAGGTCCGAGATACTGTTGTGAAGAAGTTTAAAGCCGGATTTGGATACAAAAAGATTTCCCAATCTTTAAACATCCCAAGGAGCACTGTGCAAGCGATAATATTGAAATGGAAGGAGTATCAGACCACTGCAAATCTACCAAGACCTGGCCGTCCCTCTAAACTTTCAGCTCATACAAGGAGAAGACTGATCAGAGATGCAGCCAAGAGGCCCATGATCACTCTGGATGAACTGCAGAGATCTACAGCTGAGGTGGGAGACTCTGTCCATAGGACAACAATCAGTCGTATATTGCACAAATCTGGCCTTTATGGAAGAGTGGCAAGAAGAAAGCCATTTCAGATATCCATAAAAAGTGTTGTTTAAAGTTTGCCACAAGCCACCTGGGAGACACACCAAACATGTGGAAGAAGGTGCTCTGGTCAGATGAAACCAAAATTGAACTTTTTGGCAACAATGCAAAACGTTATGTTTGGCGTAAAAGCAACACAGCTCATCACCCTGAACACACTATCCCCACTGTCAAACATGGTGGTGGCAGCATCATGGTTTGGGCCTGCTTTTCTTCAGCAGGGACAGGGAAGATGGTTCAAATTGATGGGAAGATGGATGGAGCCAAATACAGGACCATTCTGGAAGAAAACCTGATGGAGTCTGCAAAAGACCTGAGACTGGGACGGAGATTTGTCTTCCAACAAGACAATGATCCAAAACATAAAGCAAAATCTACAATGGAATGGTTCAAAAGTAAACATATCCAGGTGTTAGAATGGCCAAGTCAAAGTCCAGACCTGAATCCAATCGAGAATCTGTGGAAAGAACTGAAAACTGCTGTTCACAAATGCTCTCCATCCAACCTCACTGAGCTCGAGCTGTTTTGCAAGGAGGAATGGGAAAAAATGTCAGTCTCTCGATGTGCAAAACTGATAGAGACATACCCCAAGCGACTTACAGCTGTAATCGCAGCAAAAGGTGGCGCTACAAAGTATTAACTTAAGGGGGCTGAATAATTTTGCACGCCCAATTTTTCAGTTTTTCCTTTGTTAAAAAAGTTTGAAATATCCAATAAATGTCGTTCCACTTCATGATTGTGTCCCACTTGTCGTTGATTCTTCACAAAAAAATACAGTTTTATATCTTTATGTTTGAAGCCTGAAATGTGGCAAAAGGTCGCAAAGTTCAAGGGGGCCGAATACTTTCGCAAGGCACTGTATATATGTTGAATGTTGAATCTATATACCTTTATACAATCAAAATAAATGTTAAATAAATACATACATGAATGTGCAGTCATTTTCCTTGTCCAATAAACCTTATAAAGTGTTGTTTGACAAAACGGAACTGTTTAGTCTGCACTTTGCTGATTCCAGACACACATTTGTACGGTTAATACTGAATACTATCATGGTTAGCCTCTCCCATCTGTCTAGTCAAAGTATTTTATTCCCTAAGTCAAGCAAAGCCCACTAAACTCTTGAGCAAACAGAGACTTTGCACAAGCCCCCATACAACTGTCTCTCTTCCCCCATATGGCCATTGCTGGCCCTCACCATCTAGCTAGAAGACAAAGCAGCTCAGATCAGAGCAGACAAAAGATGTTTCTCTACAAAGGAATGAAAGTTCTTCTCCAAGACATGTCTGATCTTTTTACCATTTAGTCCATTCTCTCTCTCTCTCTCTCTCTGTTTCTCTCTCTGTTTCTCTCTCTCTCTCTCTCTATATATATATATATATATATATATATATATATATATATATATATATCTCACTCTCTCTGTCTCTCTCTATATATATATATATCTCACTCTCTCTCTCTCTCTCTCTCTCTCTGTTTCTCTCTCTGTTTCTCTCTCTCTCTTTCTATATATATATATATATATATATATATATATATCTCACTCTCTCTGTCTCTCTCTCTCTATATATATATATCTCTCTCTTTCTCTCTCTCTCTCTCTCTCTCTCTCTCTCTCTCTCTCTCTCTCTCTCTATATATATATATCTCACTCTCTCTCTCTCTCTCTCTCTCTCTCTCTGTTTCTCTCTCTCTCTGAACATAAATAAGGTACTCTCAGATCTATTTATCGACCTGTCCTATCACACTAACAATCTTCTAGGTATCATTATAATCAATGCTATTTGAGTAACTACTCACAATAAACACATTTTAGACAATGTGATTATGATTCAGTGGGCTTTCTTCCAGCACAGACTGGGGTAGTGACTGGCGTAGATATCTTTAGCACTAATTGCATTATCGTTATAATCTATCCTATTAGAGTTACTACACAACTTCTTAAGTGTTTGATTAGGATTCTGTGTGCTTCTACCCAACACCGGCTGGATGTATCAGTGACAAAGATGGCTATTCTATTTTTAACACTTAAGTCGATGGAATTGCAAATGGCAGTGTTGTTATTGGTGGCTATCACTCACTCAATTACAGTAAATGGACTTGTGAGTGTTGATAAACAGGGATAATTGCTCCTGAAAAGGTTAATTATGATCATCCAACCGTTACTTAAGTATTGCGGTGCAGTAACAAGATTATCCCGGCTGGTCACATTTCTTCTCTCAATCTCCCAGACAATGGGCTGCAATTCAGGCTTTCGCTCTCTCTTTCTCTCTGTCTCTCTGTCTCTCTCTCTTTCTTTCTCTCCTTCTCTCTGTCTCTCTCTCCTTCTCTCTGTCTCTCTCTTGCTCTCTCTCTGTCTCTCTCTCTTGCTCTCTGTCTCTGTCCTCTGTCTCTCTTTCTCTCTGTCTCTCTCTCTTGCTCTCTGTCTCTCTCTTTCTCTCTCTCCTTCTCTCTGTCTCTCTCTCCTTCTCTCTGTCTCTCTCTTGCTCTCTCTCTGTCTCTCTCTCTTGCTCTCTGTCTCTGTCCTCTGTCTCTCTTTCTCTCTGTCTCTCTCTCGTGCTCTCTGTCTCTCTTTCTTGCTCTCTGTCTCTCTTTCTTGCTCTCTGTCTCTCTCTCTGTCTCTCTCTCGTTCTCTCTGTCTCTCTCTGTCTCTCTCTGTCTCTCTCTCTCTTTGTCTCTGTTTCTCTCTGTCTCAGTCTCTCTCTTGCTTTCTGTCTCTGTCTCTCAATTCAATTCAATTAAATTCACTTCAATTTGCTTTATTGGCATGATGTAACAACGTACATATTGCCAAAGCTTATTTAGGATATTTACAATATAAAAATGAGAATCAAAATTGTCAACGGGACAACAGTAACAACAATAACCAAGAGTCAAAATAACCATACATTCAACAATAACAATAAGCATACAGTAGAGGACATGTGCAGGTTGATTGGTCTGTCAGACACTGTCCCTCAACTTATGGCAGGCAGCAATGTAGTGCGCTGCCAACCCACAGCTCTCTGCGTCCTCCCCCAACAGGACGGGTAGCCTACTCTCATCAGAGAGGTCTTTGAAACCTTGAATAAGGGTTCCAAATTGTGGGAAATGACACTCTCTAATTGTTTTGTACTTTTTACATTTTGTCAGGAAATGCAGCTCCATCTCAGGTTCTGCTGTTGTGCAGTGGTTGCACAGCCTTTCCTCTACAGGGAACCAGGTTCTGCTGTGGTGCAGTGGTTGTACAGCCTTTCCTCTACAGGGAGCCAGGTTCTGCTGTTGTGCAGTGGTTGCACAGCCTTTCCTCTACAGGGAGCCAGGTTCTGCTGTGGTGCAGTGGTTGCACAGCCTTTCCTTTACAGGGAGCCAGGTTTTCCTGTGTCTACCCTTCTCAATGGCAAGGCTGTGCTCACTGAGCCTGTACTTTGTCAAGGTTTTTCTAAGGATTTGATCAGTAACCATGGTCAAATAGTTAGCCACAGTGTACTGTCGATTTAGGGCCAGATAGCACTGCATTTTGCTTTGTGTTTGTGCTTGTGTTTCCCAATAAGCAATATAGTTTTGTTTTGACTGTGTTGTAATTTGGTTTATTCTGATTGATTGGATGTTCTGGTCTTGAGACGTCAGTGTGTTAGTAGAACAGGTTTGTGAACTCAGCCCCAGGATCAGCTGGATGAGGGGACTCTTTTCTTTGCTCAGCTCTTGGCATTGCAGGGCTTGGTAATGATATGAGAGGGGGTCACTTTATTTTAGATGTTTCCAAAACTTAATTGCTATTGTTTTTGCTATATTGGCCTAATTGTGCCCTGCATGCATTGTTTGTAGTTTTCCTCTGGACATGTAAGAACATCTGCATACAGGGTTTCAATGGGGTGTTTGTCCATTTGGTGAAATCTTGTTTTGCAAGTGTACCCCACACCTCACTGCCATAAAGTGCAATTGGTTCAATAACGCATTTGATTAGTTTTAGCCAAATGTTAATAGGTATTTCAATTTGCTTATTAATGGTGTAGAACGTGTTTTCTCTCTCAGTTCATTCACTGCCTCATTAAGGTGTCCAGTTGAGCTTATTTTTAAACCTAAGTGACTGTAGTGTGTGCAGTACTCTATATATTTTGTACCAATTGAGAACTTTGGTCTAATTCCCTGAGATCTGGATCTTCTCTGGAAAATCCTTATTTTAGTATTTTTGGGGTTTACTGCCAGGGCCCAGGTCTGGCAGTACTGCTCTAGCAGGTCCAAGCTCTGCTGTAGGCCATGTGCTGTGGGTGACAGCAGGCATAGGTCATCTGCGAAGAGTAGGCATTTAACTTCTGAATTATGGAGACTAACACCAGGGGCTGAGGATTTTTCTAGAATAGTGTCCAATTCGTTGATGTAAATATTGAAGAGTGCAGGGCTCAGATTGTAACCATGACAAAGGCTCCGCCCCTGATTAAAGAATTCTGTCAATTGCCAATTTTAATGCTGCACGTATTGCCAGTATACATTGATTTAATTATGTAATGTGTTTTTACCCCCTACACCACTTTCAATAACTTTGTAGAACAGTCCTGTATGCTAAATAGAATCAAATGCTTTTTGGAAGTCGATAAAGCAAGCGTATATTTTGGTATTATTTTGGTGGACATGTTTATCTATCAGGGTGTGTAGAGTGTAAATATGATCAGTTGTGCAATGTTTTGGTATAAATCCCATTTGGCTTTTACTCAAGACATTGTGCTTATTAAGGAAGTTTCGAACTCTTACATTTATAATACTACAGAAAACCTTCCCCAGGTTACTGTTCACACAAATGCCTTTGTAATTGTTAAGGTCAAATTTGTCTCCATTTTTAAATATTGGGGTTATGAGTCCTTGATTCCAGATGTCAGGGAAATAACCTACACTCAGGGCCCATCTGTATGATTTTCTGATGTTGTACAGCTTACTGGGCTGTGAATGTCTGGTTATTTCCATGTCTGTTCTTTTGAGGAACAATGTGATTTGGCTGTGATCAGACAGAGGTGTTAGTGGCTTGACAGTGAATGAGCTGAGAGAGAAGGTGTCAATGTCTGTGATCATGTAGTCTACTGTACTGTGGCCAAGAGGTGAGCAGTAGGTGAATCTCCCCAAAGAGTCCCTCCGTAACCTACCATTGACAAGGTACAGACCCAGGCTTCTACAGAGCTGCAACAGATCCCTTCCGTTTTTGTTGACGGTGCTGTCACTGTTGTTTCTATGGGGAGATGAAGACAGTTAGAAACAGTATGGCCTGTAATAAAGCTGTCCCCTCGTGTGCTCGTTAGATCAGGTAGTGTACAGGGTTCTCCTGTCCTCTGACGACCTCTGCGTAGCTGCGCTGGTCCAGCTGTTGGGCCCTGTGGAGTGGAGGAGGGCCAGTTCTGGGCCGTGGAGCTTCCTCTCTGGTCTGGTAGGGGTGGTGGTCTGGTGCGGGGTCGTAGGCTGGGCCCGGTCCGGTCTGGCTAAGCCGATGGAAGTAGTGATGCTCTGGTGGTGGATGGGGCCTGTGGGGTGCGCTGGGTCTGGTGTGGCGTTGAAGGGTCCTGGGGCTCCTTGTTGGTGCAGTGGTCTGGTAGGGATCTCTGGGTGGTCCTCTGTCCAGTACGGCATGGGGTGTTTGGTCCATCAAGTGCCACGTCCTTTAGAGACTTGGCAAACATCCCTACTGTCTGCTTCCTCAGGTGGGAGTGGTCGTGCAGATGCTCTGGGGTGATTGTTGGGTGGTGAACAACGTGCACGTTCGGGAGTAGGCCACACCCTCTGGTGATGTCAGCGTTGACTTTCTGAATGGTACGGGGTTGGAAGTCTTTGCGGGGCAGCAGAGTAGAGATGGTGATGTGGGAGTTGGGGAACCACTCAGAGGCCCTCTCTGCTACTCTGTTGACCAGGCTGCCTACTCTCTCCTGCTCCTCTCGCAGGTTGTTAGTGCTGGTGTGAATAATAATGTGGCCTGGTGTGCCAAAGTCAGGCTGGGACAGGATGTGGAGTGCATCCTGTGTTTTTGGGCACCATATTTTACACACCTTGTGTTGGGGGAAGAGTTTATCTTCTTGGATGAATTTCCCATTTGAGTCAATGAGGCATTTACGGTCTGGGGCTGAAGTACACAGGGCCTGTGTACATGGAGGGGTGTGTGGGGGTGTGTCAGCTTCTCTCTGTAGTAGGTGTCCCCATGTGAGTCTCCTTGTTGACTGGGGGTGTGGGTAAAGTGTTGTCGGTATGGGGGGGGGGGGGGGGGGGTTGTGGGTAAAGATGGGTCAGTGGGGGTGTTAGGGATGGTGAGGGGCTGCAGCTTCTCTCTGGGAGTCTCTACAGTCTGCTCTCTGTGCTGTAGCACTCTCTTGATGACAGACAACTCCTTTTCCATCTCCTCCTTTACCTGCACCAGCTCTCTCCTCATGGTGGCCTTTACCTCCTCAAGAGCTGTGGTAAGGCTCTCTCTCAGCTCCTGGACAGAGTTCTTCAGCTGGGTCCTGCACTGGTTGATCTGGTCCTGTAGAAGCTCTGTGTCTGGGCTGGAGGGGGTGTAGCTGGGGGGCTGCTCCTTCAGCTCAGTAACCCATACCTCTAACAGAGTCAGCCTGTCTCTCAGCAGGCTGGTAGTGGTGTAGCTGGGGGGCTGCTCCTTCAGCTCGGTAACCCATACCTCTAACAGAGCCAGCCGGTCTCTCAGCAGGCTGATGGTAGTGTAGCTGGGGGGCTGCTCCTTCAGCTCGGTAACCCATACCTCTAACAGAGCCAGCCGGTCTCTCAGCAGGCTGATGGTAGTGTAGCTGGGGGGCTGCTCCTTCAGCTCAGTAACCCATGCCTCTAACAGAGCCAGCCTGTCTCTCAGCAGGCTGGTAGTGGTGTGGTAGTGGTGGTGTGGCTCTGGTGGTTGTAGGCAGGCAGGGGGGAGGATGGTCCTACTGTTGGGGTGCCTGAGGTGAAGGGAGAGGATAGTCCTACTGTTGGGGTGCCTGAGGTGAAGGGAGAGGATAGTCCTACTGTTGGGGTGCCTGAAGTGAAGGGAGAGGATAGCCCTGCTGTTGGGGTGCCTGAGGTGAAGGGAGAGGATAGCCCTGCTGTTGGGGTGCCTGAGGTGAGGGGAGAGGATAGTCCTGCTGTTGGGGTGCCTGAGGTGAGGGGAGAGGATAGTCCTGCTGTTGGGGTGCCTGAGGTGAAGGGAGAGGATAGCCCTGCTGTTGGGGTGCCTGAGGTGAGAGAGGAGAGTTGGGGTGCCTGAGGTAGTCCTGCTGTTGGGGTGCCTGAGGTGAAGGGAGAGGATAGTGCCTACTGTTGGGGTGCCTGAGGTGAAGGGAGAGGATAGCCCTGCTGTTGGGGTGCCTGAAGTGAAGGGAGAGGATAGCCCTACTGTTGGGGTGCCTGAGGTGAAGGGAGAGGATAGCCCTGCTGTTGGGATGCCTGAGGTGAAGGGAGAGATCGGGGTGCTGTCCTTGTTGGGATGCCTTTTTTTGCTTTCCGCTATCTTCGTTAGGGTGGGGAAGTCCTGCACAACAGAGCTGAGTGCAGCCTCACTGCCCTGGACCATGACAGTGCCGTTCTGCTACATGTTTACCGTCAGAAACTTGTTTTCCTGGTCCTTATCGCTGTCCTCAAACATGTGTATTTGCCTTCCCTTGCAGATGCCTTTTTTTTGTGGTATAGCTGAAATGCCTGGTTGCAGCTGTATGCCAGGCAGTAGTGTGGTCTGTGTAAAATAGCAGGTTTGTAACAGTCCTGTTTTGTGAGCAGTCGGCAAACAAAGTTTCTGGGTTCTCCCTCAGAATTCTGTGCTTAAAATGGATTCTTCCCTTCTCTGATTTGATTTCTGCTGGGTATTCAAAAAAAAGGGGGGGGGGAGTCTCTCAGTCTCTGCTGCTGGCGCTGCCTCGGTGGCCATGTTGCTATGGTTACCACCAGTAAACAGTTGGCGCTAGACGGTAAGCTCTCTCTCTCTCTCTCTGTCTCTCTATCTCTGAATCTCTCTCACTTGTTCTCTCTCTCTCTCTCTTGCTCTCTGTCTCTCTCTCTCTCTCACTCTCTCTCTCTCTTGCTCTCTCACTCTTTCTTGCTCTCTCTCTCTCTCTCTCTCTCTCTCTCTCTCTCTTTCTTGCTCTCTCTCTCTCTCTCTCTCTCTCTCTCTCTCTCTCTCTCTCTCTCTCTCTCTCTTTCACTCAGTCTTCCTTCTTGTCTGTCTATTTCTCTTACATTTCCCGACACACGCCTTTCTCCCCACCACCTTTCATTTCGCAGCAGGGGTGTGATGTCATTACAGCAGACTGAGGCCTTCCATTGGCCAGAGCCCTGTAATTACCCTGTTGATATATTAGCACAATGCATTGATTGGCCCATTGCTTACCCTATAATCCAATCACACGCCTGTTATTGATCTTTTATAGAGCGACGGCCCCAGATAATAAGCACTCTGCCACGCTCGGGGTCAATAGGCACAGAGGGAGAGGAGTCTCCTCGCAGCTAATTGGCTTATGAAATAAGCCAAACATTTTGTTTTCTACGTACATTCCGGGATCAATAAGGAGCTTAGGCAATGAATTCAAATCAATTGTCTTGAGATGTACTTTGTGACTCAGTCCATTTTCTTTGGTTCTCTTGATTGTTGTGAGAACTGCTTTGGTTACTTGCTTGCTGTGTCTTAGATATTCTAAATTGATGTTATCTTTTGTATTTTTATTTTCCTCTCAATGTCTTCCATTTTCAATCTTTCTTTTTAGTCTATCCCTGTTGCTCTCCTTAAATCTGCTTACATTTCTTCTCTTCTGATGGAAAACAAAATGGCTACTATTTAGAATGCA
Organism: Oncorhynchus clarkii lewisi; assembly: GCF_045791955.1. Taxonomy (NCBI): domain Eukaryota; kingdom Metazoa; phylum Chordata; class Actinopteri; order Salmoniformes; family Salmonidae; genus Oncorhynchus; species Oncorhynchus clarkii. Next base: position 12,923,835 of record NC_092154.1, read on the forward strand.
AGTCCGGGTATTTTTCACACAGTCACCATCTCTCTCTCTCTCTATCTCTCTAATTCAATGGCTTTGTTTGCATGGGGAACATATGTTAACATTGCCAAATCAAGTGAATTAGATAATAAACAAAAGTGAAATAAACAGTCAAAATTAACAGTAAACAATACACTCACAGAAGTTCCAAAAGAATGAAGACATTTCAAATGTGAAATGTCTCTCTCGCTCTCGCTCTCCCTCTTCGTCATTCACCCTTTCTCCCTCCCACATTTTTCTCGTTTTCTCTGTCTCTCTGGCCGTCTCTGAAATCTATCTTGCCTACAACTCGCTAAAACCACATACTGTTGACTAATCGTACAACATACTATTTATAACTTACTGGTGGGAAGGAACGAATGCGGCGAGCCAAAAATATCAACACACTAGGCTCCGTACTGAGAATGTGCCATCGAATGAGCAATTAAGTTGACTACTGCCATTTGTTCATTTTGAAAGAGCGTGTCCACTTATCTGATTATCAGCTTTGTCAGACTCACGTGGGTCTGGAAAAACATATATCTTCCTCAGTACTGTGCAGCGAGTTCTAGTAGATGAAAAGCCAAAATGATTATGGCATCCTGGCATTAAAAGCATATTACATTTTTGAAATTTCACATACTATCAAACTTTATATTTTCACATTCAGACACAGCCACCATCTCTCTCTGTCTATCTCTCTGTCTATCTCTCTGTCTATCTCTCTCTCTCTCTCTCTCTTTCTCTCTCTCTCTCTGTCTATCTCTCTGTCTATCTCTGTCTGTCTCTCTGTCTATCTCTCTCTATCTCTCTCTCTCTCTGTCTATCTCTCTGTCTATCTCTCTCTGTCTATCTCTCTGTCTATCTCTCTCTGTTTATCTCTCTCTGTCTATCTCTCTCTGTCTATCTCTCTGTCTATCTCTCTCTGTCTTTCTCTCTCTGTCTATCTCTCTGTCTATCTCTCTCTGTCTATCTCTCTCTGTCTATCTCTCTCTGTCTATCTCTCTGTCTATCTCTCTCTGTCTATCTCTCTCTCTCTCTGTCTATCTCTCTCTTTCTCTGTCTATCTCTCTCTGTCTATCTCTGTCTGTCTATCTCTCTCTGTCTATCTCTCTCTGTCTATCTCTCTCTGTCTATCTCTCTCTCTCTCTCTGTCTATCTCTCTGTCTATCTCTCTCTGTTTATCTCTCTCTGTCTCTCTCTCTGTCTATCTCTCTCTGTCTATCTCTCTGTCTATCTCTCTCTGTTTATCTCTCTCTGTCTATCTCTCTCTGTCTATCTCTCTGTCTATCTCTCTCTGTCTCTCTCTCTCTGTCTCTCTCTCTCTGTCTATCTCTCTGTCTATCTCTCTCTGTCTATCTCTCTCTGTCTATCTCTCTCTGTCTATCTCTCTCTGTCTATCTCTCTCTCTCTCTGTCTATCTCTCTCTCTCTCTGTCTATCTCTCTCTGTCTATCTCTCTCTGTCTATCTCTCTCTGTCTATCTCTCTCTCTCTCTCTGTCTATCTCAATTCAATTCAATTCAATTCAAGGGCTTTATTAGCATGGGAAACATGTGTTAACATTGCCAAAGCAAGTGAGGTAGACAACATACAAAGTGAATATATAAAGTGAAAAACAACAAAAATTAACAGTAAACATTACACATACAGAGGTTTCAAAACAGTAAAGACATTATAAATGTCATATTATATATATATACAGTGTTTTAACAATGTACAAATGGTTAAAGGACACAAGATAAAATAAATAAGCATAAATATGGGTTGTATTTACAATGGTGTGTGTTCTTCACTGGTTGCCCTTTTCTCGTGGCAACAGGTCACAAATCTTGCTGCTGTGATGGCACACTGTGGAATTTCACCCAGTAGATATGGGAGTTTTTCAAATTTGGATTTGTTTTCGAATTCTTTGTGGATCTGTGTAATCTGAGGGAAATATGTCTCTCTAATATGGTCATACATTGGGCAGGAGGTTAGGAAGTGCAGCTCAGTTTCCACCTCATTTTGTGGGCAGTGAGCTCATAGCCTGTCTTCTCTTGAGAGCCATGTCTGCCTACGGCGGCCTTTCTCAATAGCAAGGCTATGCTCACTGAGTCTGTACATAGTCAAAGCTTTCCTTAATTTTGGGTCAGTCACAGTGGTCAGGTATTCTGCCGCTGTGTACTCTCTGTTTAGGGCCAAATAGCATTCTAGTTTGCTCTGTTTTTTTGTTAATTCTTTCCAATGTGTCAAGTAATTATCTTTTTGTTTTCTCATGATTTGGTTGGGTCTAATTGTGCTGTTGTCCTGGGGCTCTGTAGGGTGTGTTTGTGTTTGTGAACAGAGCCCCAGGACCAGCTTGCTTAGGGGACTCTTCTCCAGGTTCATCTCTCTGTAGGTGATGGCTTTGTTATGGAAGGTTTGTGAATCACTTCCTTTTAGGTGGTTGTAGAATTTAACGGCTCTTTTCTGGATTTTGATAATTAGTGGGTATCGGCCTAATTCTGCTCTGCATGCATTATTTGGTGTTCTACGTTGTACACGGAGGATATTTTTGCAGAATTCTGCGTGCAGAGTCTCAATTTGGTGTTTGTCCCATTTTGTGAAGTCTTGGTTGGTGAGCGGACCCCAGACCTCACAACCATAAAGGGCAATGGGCTCTATGACTGATTCAAGTATTTTTAGCCAAATCCTAATTGGTATGTTGAAATTTATGTTTCTTTTGATGGCATAGAATGCCCTTCTTGCCTTGTCTCTCAGATCGTTCACAGCTTTGTGGAAGTTACCTGTGGCGCTGATGTTTAGGCCAAGGTATGTATAGTTTTTTGTGTGCTCTAGGGCAACAGTGTCTAGATGGAATTTGTATTTGTGGTCCTGGTGACTGGACCTTTTTTGGAACACCATTATTTTGGTCTTACTGAGATTTACTGTCAGGGCCCAGGTCTGACAGAATCTGTGCATAAGATCTAGGTGCTGCTGTAGGCCCTCCTTGGTTGGTGACAGAAGCACCAGATCATCGGCAAACAGCAGACATTTGACTTCGGATTCTAGCAAGGGGAGGCCGGGTGCTGCAGACTTTTCTAGTGCCCCACGCCAATTCGTTGATATATATGTTGAAGAGGGTGGGGCTTAAGCTGCATCCCTGTCTAACCCCACGACCCTGTGTGAAGAAATGTGTGTGTTTTTTGCCAATTTTAACCGCACACTTGTTGTTTGTGTCTATCTCTCTGTCTATCTCTCTCTGTCTATCTCTCTGTCTATCTCTCGCTCTCTGTCTATCTCTCTCTGTCTATCTCTGTCTGTCTATCTCTCTCTGTCTATCTCTCTCTGTCTATCTCTCTGTCTATCTCTCTCTGTCTATCGCTCTCTGTCTATCTCTCTCTCTCTCTCTGTCTATCGCTCTGTCTATCTATCTCTCTCTGTCTATCTCTCTCTCTCTCTCTGTCTATCTATCTGTCTATCTATCTCTCTCTGTCTATCTCTCTGTCTATCTCTCTCTGTCTATCTCTCTGTCTATCTCTCTCTCTCTGTCTATCTCTCTCTGTCTATCTCTGTCTGTCTATCTCTCTCTGTCTATCTCTCTCTTCCCCCCTCTTCGCCTCTCTCTCTCTCTCTCTCTCTCTATCTCCCCCTCTTCGCCTCTCTCTCTCTCTCTATCTCCCCCTCTTCGCCTCTCTCTGTCTATCTCTCTCTGTCTATCTCTCTCCGTCTATCTCTCTCTGTCTATCTCTCTCTCTTCGCCTCGCTCTGTCTATCTCTCTCTTCACCTCTCTCTGTCTATCTCTCTCTCTTCGCCTCTCTCCGTCCATCTCTCTCACTTCGTCTCTCTGTCTATCTCTCTCTTCCCCCCTCTTTGTCTATCTCTCTCTTCCCCCCTCTTTGCCTCTCTCTCTCTCTCTCTCTCTCTCTCTCTCTCTTCCCCCCTCTTCGTCTATCTCTCTCTTCCCCCCTCTTCGCCTCTCTCTCTCTCTCTCTCGCTCTCTCTCTCTCTCTCTCCACCTCTCTCTGTCTATCTCTCTCTCTTCCCCCTTCTTCACCTCTCTCTCTCTCTCTCTCTCTCTCTCTCTCTCTCTCTCTCTCCCCACCTCTCTCTATCTATCTCTCTCTCTTCGCCTCTCTCTGTTGTCGTGTCTTTACTATCATTAACTGAAGACTGAGTTTTTTATCAAAGATTCTCTATAATTAGTTACTGCGCGATCAACTGATTAATCATGTAACTGTAATTAACTAGGAAGTCGGGGCACCAAGGAAAAATATTCAGATTACAAAGTTATAATTTCCTGAAATAACTTTTCAGATATTTTATCTGATCAATTAGTCTTCGAATTAATGAATTATTTACTTTACCTCACGTTAGTCTCATTCCAAACGTCGTAAATTGTTGGTTATCTGCACGAACCCAGTCTTCACTATGAGTCATCCATACATCAATTGTCTTAAATAATTTATTTATTACTAACTAAGTAATTCACAGAAATGCATAAACAAACAAACAACCAAGGTAAATGTAATGATAGGGGAATGTGCCCTAGTGGGCTAAACCGGCATGGCGGCTTGTTAGACAAAAGGGAAGTGGGGGTCGACTAAGAAGTCACTACAAAGTGGTAACTATAACAATTGAAATGCTAATCCTTTGCACATGAACGCTCACTCATTCGGGAACAATTACAATCAATATATATATTTACGCTCAGTGTGTCGTTTTGATTGCTGGTGAAAAGTTAATTTATTTTGTAGAATTGTCTGTCTCTCTCCCTCTCTCTCTTGGTTGTGGTTAGAGGGGATTGTTCAGACATTCAAAATAGAATGGGTGTTTCGGTGGTTGTCGTTCTTCGCGTTCAATAATGCCGAATTCCTAGCTGCAGACTAGTAATCAATATCAAAGACTTGTTCTTATTCTGTTGGTATCGATAGTCTAAGAGTTTAACCATGTGGTATGATTAAAAAGATTCAGCAATGATCTACAACCTTTGTTCCCCTCCTAATGGAGAAAAACATGGTCTGCAACCTTTAGCCATCTCGTAATTGAGGTTATCTCGGTCTGCTGATCAAAAACCCGAGTGGGGTTTTTATTGGGAATGGCAGAAAAGGCTGTCCCAGGATGTCTGACCCTAACTGGGCTCAGGGGCGGTCCTCTGATTTAGTTCAAATCAAAAGGGAATTGTATTTTTCTTCATTAAACAGTCCAAAATCATATTACACAATTATACAAACAGTATCATACTCACTCATTCATCTTATACAACAATTAGATGTAAACCTCATATCTGCGTTATGGTAATGTTGCCACACCGTCTCCCATGAGCTTTCCCAAGTTGTGACAAACGGACCAGTTCGTTGCTGGATTCTTCACCGATCTTTTATACTTTCTCCGGAACATGAAATTTGTTCGTACCTCAAGTTATGTGAGGTGGAAGGATTTCCTTTGTCCTCTATGAAAGTTAACTCTCTCTCTACTATGTGTCCATGAGGAGATCCTCTCTCTCGCTCTCCTTTCGTCTATCTCTCTCTCTTCCCCCCTCTTTGCCTCTCTCTCTCTCTCTCTCTGTGTCTCTCTCTCTCTCTCTCTCTCTCTCTCTCTCTCTCTCTCTCTCTCTGTGTCTATCTCTCTCTCTTCCCCCCTCTTCGTGTCTCTCTCTCTCTCTCTCTTCCCCCCTCTTTGTGTCTCTCTCTCTCTCTCTCTCTTCCCCCCTCTTCGTGTCTCTCTCTCTCTCTCTCTCTCTCTTCCCCCCTCTTCGTCTCTCTCTCTCTCTCTCTCTTCCCCCCTCTTCGTCTCTCTCTCTCTCTCTCTCTCTCTCTCGCTCTCTCTCTCTCTCTCTCTCTCTCTCTCTCTCTCTCTCTCTCTCTCTCTCTCTCTCTCTGTGTCTCTCTCTCTCTCTCTCTCTCTCTCTCTCTCTCTCTGTGTCTATCTCTCTCTCTTCCCCCCTCTTCGTCTCTCTCTCTCTCTCTCTCTCTCTCTCTTCCCCCTCTCTCTCTCTCTCTCTCTCTCTCTCTCTCTCTCTCTCTCTCTCTCTCTCTCTCTCAGTACTTTTCTGGAACAAGGTTGCCAGAGTCTGTTACTCTGGGAGGCCACATCTGACTCCCAGCTGTGAGGTCGCAGGTTGCCAGATTGTGCAGCTGCCGGTCATAAATCATTCTAGGTAGAGAGGAGTTTTACTTCTGTCAGCTGTGAAACAAAGATGTGGAGCAATGGGGGTCAGAGGTACCCCGACCTGTGGAGCAGCGGGGGTCAGAGGTACCCCGACCTCTGAAGCAGCGAGGGTCAGAGGTACTCCCGACCTGTGGAGCTGCTGGGGGTCAGAGGACTGTATAGTACAACGTAATCTTGTCTACCAGCTGGCTTTCTCTCTGTCGAGCCGTCTGGTTTCACGGTGCCTCTGAACGAGACTTGACTGGAAGTCTAAGGCAGGAGCGGACGAAACAACTGCTGGTTTTAATTGGCTGAGCTCTCATTCCATCACCATCCAGCATAACCATTAGATCCTCCCCTACATTGTGGACTTCAGAGTGTGAGCAGCGCAACTGATTTAAAGGAAATTATTTCAGAGGATCCAAGTCAGTTGGTCAAATTTCTGCACTGCTAGAGCTGCCCTGGTCATCTGTAAGTGCTGTTATTGTGAAGTGGAAACGTCTAGGAGCAACAACGGCTCAGCCGTGAAGTGGTAGGCCACAAAAGCTCACAGCACGGGACCGCCAAGTGCTGAAGCACGTAACACGTAAAAATGGTCTCGGTTCCAAACTGCCTCTAGAAGCAAAATCAGCACAATAACTGTTCGTCGGGAGTTTCATGAAATGGGTTTCCATGGCCGAGCACCCGCACACAAGGCTAAGATCACCATGCACAATGCCAAGTGTCGGCTGGAGTGGTGTAAAGCTCACTGCCATTGGACTCTGGAGCAGTGGAAACACGTTCTCTGCAGTGAAGAATTACGCTTCACCATCTGGCAGTCTGACGGATGAATCTGGGTTTGGTGGATGCCAAGAAAATGCTACCTGCCCGAAAGCACAGTGCCAACTGTAAAGTTTGGTGGATGAAGCTGTTTTTCATAGTTCGGGCAAGGCCCCTTAGTACACGATGCTGTGCTTCCAACTTTGTGGCAACAGTTTGGTGAAGGCCCTTTCCTGTTTCAGCATGACAACGCCCCCATGCACAAAGTGAAGTCTATAAAGAAATGGTTTGTCGAGATTGGTATGGAAGAACTTGACTGGCCTGCACAGAGCCCTGACCTCAACTCAACCCCATCAAACAACTTTGGGATGAATTGGAACGCCGACTGCGAGCCAGGTCTAATTGCTCAACATCAGTGTGTGTGTTGTATGTGTGTGTGTGTGTGTGTGTGTGTGTGTGTGTGTGTGTGTGTGTGTGTGTGTGTGTGTGTGTGTGTGTGTGTATCATGTGCATTTCTATGTGAGTGTGTGCATGCACGTATGTGACCTTGCCTATTCACTGTGTCATGACGTTGCTCTCTTTGGGTGTGGTGAGCCCCATCCCCCTCTCCCTGCGTCCCTCTTTCCTCCTTCAACTAGGCTGCTGTGGTCAGAGAGACGTCGTAAATTCCTGAGGATCTCCTCATGGACACACAGTATAGAGAGAGTATATTTTCATAGAGAACAGGGGAATTTCTTCCATCTCACAGAACTCGAGGTCTGAACAAATTTCATGTTCCGGAGAAAGTATAGAAGATCGGTGAAGATTCCAGCTATGAACTGGTCCGTTTGTTACAACTTGGGGAAGCTCATGGGAGACGGTGTGGCCACATTACCATAACGCTGTTTATATAATAGCCTCAGATATGAGGTTTACATCTAATTGTTGTATAAGATGAACGAGTGAGTATGATACTGTTTACACAATTTCACATTGTGATTTTGGACTGTTTAATGAAGGAAGGAAAACTCAAAAAGGGAATTAGAGTTAACTAAATCAGAGGACCGCCCCTGAGCCCAGTTAGGGTCAGACATCCTGGACCGCCCCTGAGCCCAGTTAGGGTCAGACATCCTGGACCGCCCCTGAGCCCAGTTAGGGTCAGGCGTCCTGGCACAGCCCTTTTCTGCAATTACGAATAAAACCCAACTTTGAGAAATTATCATCAGACCATGTTTTTCTCCATTAGGAGAGGACAAAGGTTGTAAACCATTGCTGAATCTTTTAACCATACCATGTGGTTAAACTCTTAGACTATCGATACCGACAGAATAAGAACAAGTCTTTGATATGAATTACTAGTCTGCAGCTAAGAATTCGGTATCATTGAATGCGAAGAACGACAACCGCAGAAACATTCATTCTATAACGAAACGAATGAATGTCACTCGAACTATCCCCTCTAACCACAACCGAGAGAGAGGGAGAGAGACGGACAATTCTACAAAAGAAACAAACTTTTCACCAGCGATCAAGACGACACACTGAGCGTAAATATATGTATTGATTGCAATTGTTCCCGAAAGAGTGAGCTTTCATGTGTAAAGGATTAGCATTTCAATTGTTATAATTATTAACTTTGTAGTGACTTCTTAGTTGACCCCCACTTCCCCTTTTGTCTGACAAGCCGCCATGCCGGTTTAGCCCACAAGGGCACATTCCCCTATCATTTCTTGTAACCACATTTACCCTGTTTGTTTATGCATTTCTGTGAATTACTTAGCTAGTAATAAATAAATGATTTAAGACAATTTATGTATTGATGACTCATAGTGAGGACTGGGTTCGTGCAGATAACCAACAATTTACGACGTTTGGAATGAGACTAACGTGAGGTAAA
>NC_092154.1:12935085-12977776 GCF_045791955.1 Oncorhynchus clarkii lewisi
AGTGCCATGTGGTTGGGCACAGCCCCTAACTAACCCAGTCAGTCAGACCCAGCACAGGGACACTGAGGGGGCTTAGCATATGTGTGTGTGTGTGTGTGTGTGTGTGTGTGTGTGTGTGTGTGTGTGTGTGTGTGTGTGTGTGTGTGTGTGTGTGTGTGTGTGTGTGTGTGTGTGTGTGTGCCCCTTTCAATAGATGGATCAAGGCAAGGATGGGCCCCCTTTTTTTTGTATTCTTGTGTCTCTCTCCTTAAACACCCATCCTCCTTTCCCTTTCCCACTCAGACTACTACCAGACAAATTTGACCATCCAATGATATACCTAGGAGTCTAGCTTCATCAACTTGCTCAATGGTCACACCTTTTATACACAACCCCAGCTAAGGTTCAGGTTTTAGAGAATGTTTTGAAACCAAATACAATGCTTTAAGTTTTTGTTGTATTTAAGACCAGTATTATTAATCACCCATTCTCATACTGACTGTAACTTCTTATTTTGAATTTCAGTGAGCTCCCTGGCTTTGAGTGCTGACATGTAGAGTATCGAATCATCCACATACATAGTCATTCTAGCTTTGTGTAAGACCTGTGGCAAATCATTTGTGAAAATAGAGAACAGTAACGGCCCAAAGTAACTGCCCTGAGGAACACCGCAATGTGTATGTCTGATGTTAGAGAAGCTTCCATTGAAGACTAGTTTCTGGGTTCTATTGGATAAATAACTCTCCAACCTTGTGATGACAGGTGATGTAAAGCCATAGCAAATGAGTTTCTTCAATAACAATTTATTATCATTAACATCAAAGGCTGCACTGAAATCTAGCAATACAGCACCAACTACAATCTTATTATGCATTTATTTAAAACAATCATCTGTTATTTGACTCAGTGCAGTACAAGTTGAGTGCCTTTCTCTATAAGTCAGTAGTAATCTTGTTCTCTGAAAAATAGCATTGTATTTGGTCAAATAATTATTTCCATCAGTTTACTAAGAGCAGGCAGCAAACTGAATGGGTGAAAAAATGTATTTAACCTTTATTGAATTAGACATGTCAGTTAAGAACAAATTCTTATTTTCAATGAAGGCCTACCAAAAGGCAAAAGGCCTCCTGCGTGGAAAGGGGGCTGGGATTAAAATTAAACAAATAAAATAAAAATATAGGACAAAACACACATCACGACAACACAACACTACATAAAGAGAGACCTAAGACAACAACATAGCATGGCAGCAATACATGATAGCACTACATGGTAGGAACACAACATGACAACAACATGGTAGCAAAACAACATGGCAGTAGCACAACATGGTAGCAGCACAAAACATGGTTCAAACATTACTGGACACAGACAATAGCACAAAAGGCAAGAAGGTAAAGACAACAATACATCACGCAAAGCAGCCACAACTGTCAGTAAGAGTGTCCATGATTGAGTCATTGAATGAAGAGATTGAGATAAAACTGTCTAGTTTGAGTGTTTGTTGCAGCTTGTTTCAGTCGCTAGCTGCAGCGAACTGAAAAAACGAGTGAACCAAGGATGTGTGCTTTGGGGACCTTCAACAGAATGTGACTGGCAGAACGGGTGTTGTATGTGGAGGATGAGGGCAGCAGTAGATATCTCAGATAGCGGGGAGTGAGGCCCAAGAGGGTTTTATAAATAAGCATCAACCAGTGGGTCTTGTGACGGGTATACAGAGATGACCAGTTTACAGAGGAGTATAGAGTGCAGTGATGTGTCCTATAAGTAGCATTGGTGGCACATCTAATGGCCGAATGCTAAAGTACATCTAGCCGCTCGAGAGCACCCTTAACTGCCGATCTATAAATTACGTCTCCGTAATCTAACATGGGTAGGATGATCATATGAAAGGGTTAGTTTGGCAGCTGGGGTGAAAGAGGAGCGATTACGATAGAAGAAACCAAGTCTAGATTTAGCTTTAGCCTGCAGCTTTGATATGTGCTGAGAGTACAGTGTACCATCTAGCCATCATCCCAAGTACTTGTATGAGGTGACTACCTCAAGCTCTAAACCCTCAGAGATAGTAATCACACCTGTGGGGAGAGGGGCATTCTTCTACCAAACCACATTACCTTTGTTTTGGAGGTGTTCAGAACAAGGTTAAGGGCAGAGAAAGTTTGTTGGACATTAAGAAAGCTTTGTTGTAGAGCATTTCTAACAAAATCCAGGGAGAGGCCAGCTGTGTATAAGACTGTATCCTACTGCATGAGCTTTGTTGTTGAAGTAAATTGAGAAGAGTATGGGGCCTAGGATCGAGCCTTGTGGTAGTCCCTTGGTGACAGGCAGTGGCTGAGAGAGCAGATGTTCTGACTTTATACACTGCACTCTTTGAGAGAAGTAGTTAGCAAACCAGCCCAATGACCCCTCAGAGACACCAATACTCCTTAGCCAGCCAACAAGAATGGAATGGTCTACCGTATCAAAAGCTTTGGCCAAGTCAATAAAAATAGCAACAGAACATTGTTTAAAATCAAGGGCAAATGGTGACATAATTTAGGACCTTTCAGGTTTCAGTGACACATCCATAACCTGAGCAGAAACCAGATTGCATACCAGAGAGAATACTATAGACATCAAGAAAGCCCGTCAGTTGATTATTGACACGTTTTCCCAATACTTTTGATAAACAGGGCAACATAGAAATAGGCCTATAACAGTTAGGATCAGCTTGATCTCCCCCTTTAAATAAAGGACTCAGCGTGGCTGCCTTCCAAGCAATGGGAACCTCCCCAGAGAGGAGAGAGGTTGAAAAGGTCAGAGATAGGCTTGGCATTGATATGGGCAGCAACCTTAAAGAATAAAGAGTCTAAACCATAAACCACCCAGATGTTTTTTGGGGGGTCAAGTTTAAGGAGCTCCTTTAACCGTTTGGACTCAGTGACCACCTGCAGGGAGAAACTTTGTAGCGAGGCAGGATAAAAAGAGGGAGGAGCATCGGGGCTAGTCGCATTATATAGGGTGGGAGATGAGGAAATGTTAGATGGGCAAGGAAGCATGGCTGAGTCCAATAGGAATCCTGACTTAATGAAGTGGTGATTAAAGAGCTCAGCCATGTGCTCCTTGTCAGTAACAACCACATCATCAACTTTAAGGGACATGGGCAGCTGTGAGGAGGAGGGTTTATTCTCCAGGTCTTTAACTGTTTTCCAGAACTTCTTGGTGTTAGACCCACAGAGAGAGAACTGCTCCTTAAAGTAACTAACTTTGGCCTTCCGGATAGCCTGAGTGCACTTATTTCTCATTTGCCTGAACGAGAGCCAGTCAGCTTGAATATGCATTCGCCAAATGCAATTCTTGAGGTGGAGTAACTCTGAAAGATCACAGTCGAACCAGGGACTGAACCTGTTTTTAATGTTCTTCATGGTGGCGTGTTTGTTCACAATACCACTGAAAGTTTAAAAAAATAAATAAGGTCCAAGCGTCTTCAACAGATTCAAGCTGATTCTATACCAATTTACAGAGGTAAGGTCATGAAGGGAGGCTTGCTCATTAAAGTTTTTTAGCAAGCGTCTATGACCAATCAGGACAGGTCGTTTCACTGACCAGCCATTACAAATACAGGCTGTAAAACAGTGATCACTAAGTTCATTACAGAAAACACCAGACTGATACCTATCAGGATTATTTGTGAGGATAACCTCAAGGAGAGTGGCTTTTTCTGGGTGTTTGGAGTCATTCCTTGTGGGATTGGTAATACTCTGAGAAAGATTTAGGGAGTCCCATTGCTTTAGTCAGGTGGTTTAAGCATGTCCAAGTTTAGGTCACCTAGCAGGACAATTCATACTTAGTGTAAGGGGCCAGGAGAGAGTTTAGGTCAGGTAAGGTAATGGCCGGTGCTGATGGAGGATGATAACACCCAGCAACAGTCAACAAAGAGCTATTTGAAAGTTTAAGGTTTAAAACCAGCAAATCTAATTGTTTGGGGACAGACTTGGTGGACACAACCAAGCACTGAAGGTGATCCTTGGTAAAGATTTCCACTCCCCAACCTTTGGAACCTTGACGAAAAAGGTTATAACCAGAAAGGTTACCATCAGTATTCAAAACACTCTTCCTTAATAACCACATATTACTAATGACCAACACATCTGGATTGGAGCTGTGAACCCACACTTTCAATTGATCCATTTTAGGTAATAACTTTCTAATGTTAACGTGCAGAAATCCCAGGCTTTTATGAGAGGAGAAATCAGTGAAGCAGATATCAGAGCACAAGTCAGAATTGGGGCTAGGAACAGTAGATGGGCCAGAGTGTACATGCACATTTCCAGATATCATCAGTAGTAATACAATCAAGGCACGGCAGAGGACAGAAGAGCTCTACAGTGTTGATTAATGACATTTGAATGTGCATTAGATAGCAACAATATTATATTGTACAGCAATATGATCAGGTAACATGAATACAAATGTCATGCCCTGACCTTAGAGAGCCTTATTCTCTATTTTGGTTAGGTCAGGGTGTGACTAGGGTGGGTACTCTAGTTTTTTAAATTTCTATGTTGGCCTGGTATGGTTCCAGTATATCATTGTCTCTGATTGGGGATCATATTTAGGCAGCCTTTTCCCCACTGTGGTTGTGGGATCTTGTTTTTTTTTTGCATGAGAGCATTTCAATTGTACATCACGGTCGTTCGTTTCTTTATTGTTTTTGTTGGTTGTTTCACTTTAATAAAATGTGGAACCCTGCGTCTTGTTCTGAGTTTGCCTACCAAGAAGATTGTGACAACAAAGCCGGCGAGAGGTGGTTAGAATAGGATGTGAGGCCAAGAGTCCATGTAACTAATAGAGAGTCAGAGTCCCGAGTGTGGGAACAAAAAAGGTCTGTCCCACGGTTGGGTAAACAAGAAAGTTAAAGCCAGCAAAGGGTGCTTTAATATTTTTAGGCAGTGGAATTACTTTAGCTTCCTTCCATACCTGTGGACACACTGCTTTAAGCTTTGGTTAAAGATATAGCAAACAGGGGTGGCAATACAGTATTCAACCATTCTCAATAGTTTCCCATCAAGGTTGGGAAATACCTGGTGGCTTATCATTATGGATGGCTAACAATAGTTACCTGTCTAGGCTGACAGGTAAGGTAGAGGTGATATGATCCTTGACTAGTCTCTCAAAGCACTTCATGATGACAGAAGTTAGTGCTACGGGGCAATAATAATTTTGTTCAGTTACCTTTGCTTTCTTGGGTACAGGAACAATTCTGGCCACCTTGAAGCATGTGGGGACAGCAGACAGGGAGAGATTGAATATGTCCGTAAACACACCAGCCAGCTGGTTTGCGCATTCTCTGAGGACGCGGCTAGGGATGCCATCTGGGCTGGCAGCCTTGTGAAGGTTAACACGCTTAAATGTCTTTCACACATCGGCCACGGAGAAGGAGAGCCCACAGTCCTTGGTAGCGGGCCGCATCGGTGGCACTCGTGTTATCCTTAAAGCTTAGCTTGTCTGGAAGAAAGACGTCAGTGTCCGCGACTTGGATGGTTTTCCGTTTGTAGTCCATCATTGTCTGTAGACTCTGCCGCACACTTGTCTGAGCTGATGAATTGTGACTACACTTTGTCTCTATACTGATGTTTTGCCTGTTTGATTGCCTTACGGAGGGAATAACTACACTGTTTGTATTCTGCCATATTCCCAGTCCTCTTGCCATGATTAAATGCGGGTCGTTTTTGCGTTTCAGTTTTGCGTGAATGCTGCCATCTATCCATGGTTTCTGGTTAGGGTAGGTTTTAATAGTCACAGTGAGTACAACATCTCCTATACACTTCCTGATAAACTCAGTCACCGAATCAGTGTATTCGTCAATGTTATTCTCAGAAGCTAGCTGGAACATATCCCAGTCCGCGTGATCAAAACAATCTTGAAGTGTGGAATCCGATTGGTCGGACCAGTGTTAAATAGTCCTGAGCACGGGTGCTTCCTGTTTGAGTTTCTGCCTATAGGAAGTGAGGAGCAAAATGGAGCCGTTTTTTTGCCGAAGGGTGGGCGGAAGAGGGCCTTATAGGCATCTCGGAAGTTGCAGTAACAGTGGTCAAGTTTTTTGGCAGCTTGAGTACTACTGTATAGTCGATATGTTGATAGAACTTAGCCATCCCTTTCCTCAAATTTGCTTTGCTAAAATCCCCAGCTACAATAAATGCAGCCTCAGGATATGTGGTTTCCAGTTTGCATAAAGTCCAGTGGAGTTCTTTGAGGGCTGTCGTGGTATCAGCATTAGGGGGGGACATACACGGCCGTGCCTATAACCGATGAGAATTATTTTGGGAGATAATACGGTCGGCATTTGATTGTGAGGTATTCTAGATCGGGGGAACAAAAGGACTTGAGTTCCTGTATGTAATCACAATTACACCACGAGTCGTTAATCATGAAAGATACACCCCACCCTTTTTTCTTCTGGAGAGATATTCATTCCTATCTGCGCAATGAACTGAGAATCCAGCTGGCTGGACCGATTCGGACAGTATATCCTGAGAGAGCCATGTTACCATAAAGCAGAGTATATTACAATCCCTGATGTCTCTCTAGAAATAGACCCGCGCCCTGAGCTCATGAACTTTATTATCCAGAGACTGAACATTAGCTAAATCCGACTAGAAGACCACTCCAAGTACCTCTCCTTCGCCGGCGTTGTTTTGGGTTGGCTCCTGGAATCCTTTCAATTGCCATGGGGGGGTGCAAATAAAGGATCTGCTTTGGGAAAGTTGTATTTCTGGCATATCAAGCATTGCACACATATTATCTAAATACTGACTGTTAGGACTTGGTGGCCTATAGCAGCACTCCAAAAGAAGAGGCTTTAGATGAGACAGGTGAACATGCAACCACAACACCTCAACAACATTTCAGAACCTCTCTAAGCTTAACAGGAATATGACTCTGAACATGTACCCCAACACCTCCCCCGTAGGCATTCCTGTTTTTTCTGTAGATGTTATATCCTTGTATTGCTACGGCTGTATCATCAAAGAAATTGTCTAAGTGAGTTTAGGAGATTTTTGAATGTATTTGAATGTTATCCAATGTTAGCAAGTTATTGATTTCATTAACCTTATTTCTATGGCTACATATATTAAAATGGGCTATTCTTAGCCCTTTCCTAGGTAGCTTATCGGAGATAGACATAATATGGAGAAAAAAATAAGAAGTAAAATAAAGTAAAAAACATTGTTTAGCTAATAGTCAGTAAATCAGGTGCTAGTTGGCATCAATTGGTGTATGTGTGTGTATATGTGATGTTTGGCTGAAGCTACTGACCCAGAAGCTTGGTCTCTCACCCCTCCCAGGCTTTTGGAAGGGAGGGTGGACAATGTCCACACGCTCTGGGATAAGTTTTTTCTGCCTTTGGCGCACAGCTTCAGAGAAGTCCTCATTGAGGAAGATGTTGGTTCCTCTCAAGTTCTTGGCTCTGTCCGGAACAGCCATCTTGTCCTTGAACCTTAGGAACTTGACCGTTATTGGCCTGGGTCTGTCAGCTGTACTAGTTAAAGGTTTTCCAGACCTGTAGGCATGCTTCACCTCAATCTTTGTATGATCCATCTGCAGATTTTCAGTGATAATTTTTCTACTTTCTCCTCACTCCGTCCAGGTCTCATGCAGTGACTCTGGTATGCCATCCAGAACAATGTTATTCCTCCTGGATTGTCCCTCTCGTCTGTTTCCCCAGTCATCTGTGATAATGATTCACAGTCAGTGCTGATGTCATCTCGCTTAGACTTACAGTTTGTTGTCATCTTGCGGCAAGTCAATTTCATGACATCCACCTCTCCCTGGGACAACTGCAAACTGTTCTTAAGGTCTTGGACCTCTCTGGTCAGATCAGCCCTTCTTTTGTTAGTTGAGTCCACCAGTATTTGGACAAAGCTCTTACAGCTATTTTCCTGTGGCTGTAACAATTGGTAGTAGACATCTTGTTTTTTATTTAAAAGATCATGCACCTGTGACAGGGAAACACTTTCCTTTCCTTTCCATTACTCCAACCTTCTTTAACTTTGGGTGGCATGATGGTAGAAACTTAGGCTAACGCTGGTCCACGCAATTCCAGCCAGCACAGCTGTTTACATGTTTGCATGCTGTCAACATTCTAAAGCCAAACCCGTCTGTTCTGCCCCATAGTTGCACACGCCTCGGTTTGGTTGCTAAACAACCAACCCTTCTATGCAGAATCACACATGGTCTTCTTCTATTAGTTTTCTGCGGGTCACATGACCAGCAACTCAGTCAAGGTCAAGAAAGGAAGAAACTGCTTATAGAAAACCAAAAGCAGGGGTAGATACAAAAACGTAAATGAATATGCATGTAACAGAACATAGACATAATATGATTGATATGATATATTGATATACTGTATGTGTGTGTGTGTGTGTGTGTGTGTGTGTGTGCGTGTGTGTGCGTGTGTGTGTGTGCATGTGTGCGTTTGTGTGTGTGTGTGCGTGTGTGCGTTTGTGTGTGTGTGTGCGTGTGCATGCGTGCATGCGTGCATGCGTGCGTGTGCGTTTGTGTGTTTGTGTGTGTGTGTGTGTGTGCGCGCGTGCGTGCATGCGTGCATGTGTGCATTTGTGTGTGTGTGTGTGTACCCTACAAACTGCTTAGGAGGCACATGACAATAAACGTACTTCAACCAGTTTCTGAAATTCAGTTTGACATTTGTAAACTGCCTGTATTTCTGTGGGATGTGAAATATGAATGTAGACTACATTCTTCTTGCCTCCTGCATGCCTGACACAGGAACTTAGAATGGCTGTCACCCATCACTGTTCAGAGATCTCAGTGAGCCGATGAGGATCTGAGCTTCTAATAGATATAAGCCACGCTATGGTAATGACATGCTAATCACAGTTAACACCAGAACAGGTCCTATACTCCTAGATTAAAGTAGCCCTCGCATATTCACGTTCTATTATCATAAATCAGGCTCACCATGCTTTTCTAATTAATGTTTTCATGTGAATATTAATGATATATGGTGATTAGGTCATGGTAGCTATCAAAATACAAATGACTTGGCCGGTTCAGTTGTCGCTAATAACCACAGCACTGGATTGAGCTAGAGCTAGCGATTACTGTTTCCCAACAAAGAAATCAATCTCATTTGTGCCAAATTAAGTTGAATGAAGAGAAAGATGGAATGTTGTCAGTCCAAAGGGATGAAAAGAAGATTCCCACAGGGACCTCATATACACAAAACATGTGTATGAGACTGTAAACTGTCAGTCACTTTGGATAACCTGGCGTATGTTCTTATATGTCATTATATACTGAACAAAAATATAACCACAATATGCAACAATTTCAAAGATTTTACAGTTACAGTTATATAGAAGGAAATCAGTCAATTTGAATAAAATCATTAGGCCCTTATCTATGGATTTCACGTGACTGGGCAGGGGTACAGCCATAGGTGGGCCTGGGAGTGCATAGGCCCACCCGCTGGGGAGCCAAGCCCAGCCAATCAGAATGAGGTTTTCCCCACAAAGGGGCTTTATTACAGACAGAAATACTCTTCAGCAACCCCCACCCTCCTCAGATGATCCCGCAGGTGAAGGCGCCGGATGTGGAGGTCCTGGGCTGGCGTGGTTAGACGTGGTCTGTGGTTGTGAACAAATCAAATCCAGTGTTATTTGCCACATACACACGGTTAGCAGATGTTAATGCGAGTGTAGCGAAATGCTTGTGCTTCTAGTTCCGACAATGCAGTAATAACCAACGAGTAATCTAACCTAACAATTCCACAACTACTACCTTATACACACAAGTGTAAAGGGATAAAGAATTTGTACATAAAGATATATGAATGAGTGATGGTACAGAACGGCATAGGCAAGATGCAGTAGATGGTATAGAGTACAGTATATACATACGAGATGAGTAATGTAGGGTATATAAACATAAAGTGGCATAGTTGAACATTGCTGGGATCTATTAATCTATTAATTCAGCTCATGCAAAATGCGACCAACCCTATATATGTTGTGTTTATATTTTTGCTCAGTATAATAAGAGGGTATTGTGCTTCTGTGAAATAATATTTTTTCCATAACATATTATTTGAGATAGTCACAGATGTTTTTAGCAAACTCTTTAAAGCATAGATTTATAATGTACTTTATACTTACGACTCTCATGATTGTTCACAGTCCATTAGGTACTATTTCCCAGCAGCAGGATCTTTCACACACCATAAAGTTGGTTTTGCATTCTCAGAACCCTCCTCACTGTACTTTAGCTGTTTCACACTCCATAAAGTCTGTTTTACAGCCTTGTGTGTGTGTGTCTGTGTGTGTGTGTGTCTCTGTCTGTCTGTCTGTCTGTCTGTCTGTCTGTCTGTCTGTCTGTGTGTCTGTGAGTGTGTGTGTGTCTGTGAGTGTGTGTGTGTGAGTGAGTGAGTGAGTGTGTGTGTGAGTGAGTGTGTGTGTCTCTGTCTGTCTGTCTGTCTGTCTGTCTGTCTGTCTGTCTGTCTGTCTTAGTGTGTGTGTGTACACATAAGCAGCAGTAATCCCCAGTGGGGGTCCTCCTTGTTGGTTTAGTCTGAATGGGGCTCTCCCTGGCCCCGACCTGTCCCTCCACCGCATTAAAGGTGAAATAAAAAAATTAAAAAATTAACACCGGCCCCCAGCCCTAACCCTGACCCCTGGGCAACAGAATGATACACACTGAGAGAGCAGCCGCCTGAAGACAGAGAGAGAGTGAGAGTGAGAGAGTGAGAGAGTGAGAGAGTGAGAGAGTGAGAGAGAGAGAGAGAGAGAGAGAGAGAGAGAGAGAGAGAGACCTTGCTTTGTAGACTCCTACAATTAACCCTTCTAAAGAAATGGGAAATCAATCATTTCCAGGCCTTCTGTACTAGTCTGTGGGAACATAAATGGCATAAATGATTCACTATGGAATCACTAAAACAATACAGAAATACACTACTGAAAAATTAGTAACATCACATCAGAAATCAGCTCAATGTAATTGAAGAATCCATAGACTGCAACCACTTCAGGGAAACAAAGAGTTATCTATCCAAAATATTATTATTATTTTAAATTCAATTCAATTTGGCTATTACTATTATGATGATGATGATGATAATAACGATGATGATGATGATGATGATGATAATAACGATGATGATGATGATGATTATTATTAGTAGTAATTCAATTCAATTTGACTATTACTATTATGATGATGATGATGATGATGATGATAACGATGATAACGATGATGATGATGATCTTTATTATTATTAGTAATTCAATTCAATTCAATTTGACTATTACTATAGTATTACCATGACGATGATTATTAATAATAATAATAATGAATTCTTCAATTAAATTCAACATTTTAAACCCTATAACAAAAAACAAACAGCAAAAACATATACATGATCAAATACAAATGTTAGAATCAACTATAAAAGACTACCAGAACCCACTGGATTCTCTAATTACTGTATATTGAAATGAACTACAGGACAAAATACAAATCCTCCAACCCAAAAAGGCCTGTGGTGTTGATGGTATCCTCAATGAAATGATAAAATATATAGACTGCAAATTCCAATTTGCTATTCTTAAACATCATCCTTAGCTCTGGCATCTTCCCCAATATGTGGAACCAAGGACTGATCCCACAAAAGTTGAGACAAATTTGACCCCAATAACTACCGTGGGATATGCATCAACAGCAACCTTGGGGAAATCCTCTGCATTATCATTAACAGCAGTCTCATACATTTCCTCAGTGAAAACTATGTACTAAGCAAATGTCAAATTGACTTTACACCAAATTACCTTACAACAGACAACATATTCACCCTCCCTAATTGACAAACAAACAAACCAAAACAAAGGCAAAGTCTTCTCATGCTTTGTTGATTTCAAAAAAGCTTTAGACTCAATTTGCCATGAGGGCCTGCTATACAAATTGATGGAAAGTGGTGTTGGGGGAAAAACATACAACATTGTAAAATCCATGTACACAAACAACAACTGTGTGGTTAAAATTTCCACAGGACCGTGGGGTGAGACAGGGATGCAGCTTAAGCCCCACCCTCTTCAACATATATATCAACAAATTGGTGAGGGCACTATAACAGTCTGCAGCAGCCGGCATCACCCTACAAGAATCTAAAGTCAAATGTCTACTGTTTGCTGATAATCTGGTGCTTCTGTCCCAAACCAAAAAGGGCCTACAGCAGCACCTAGATCTTCTACACAGATTCTGTCAGACCTGGACCCTGACAGTAAATATCTGTAAGACAAAACTAATGGTGTTACAAAAAAGGTTTAGTTGCCAAAACCACAAATACAAATTCCATCTAGACACCGTTTCCCTAGAAAAAACACACAAAAAAATGATACATACCTCTGGCCTAAAAATCAGCGCCAGAGCCAACATCAGCGGGGAGAGAAAGACAGAGGTTAGACAGAAAGAGAGAGATAGCGACATTGAGAGATAAAGAGAGAGACGAGGAGAGAGAGGGAGTGAGAGAGAGACAAGGAGAGAAAGAGCCTAGCCTTGCTATTGAGAAAGGCCGCCGTAGGCTGACCTGGCATTCAAGAGAAGACAGGCTGTGTGCTCACTCCCGACAAAATGAGGTGGAAACTGAGCTGCACTTCCTAAACTCCTGCCAAATGTATGACCATATTAGAGACACATATTTCCCTCAGATTACACAGATCCACAAATAATTAAAAAACAAACCCGATTTTGATAAACTCCCATATCTACTGGGTGAAATACCACAGTGTGCCATCACATCAACACGATTTGTGACCTGTTGCCACAAGAAAAGGGCAACCAGTGAAGAACAAACACCATTGTAAATACAACCCATATTTATGTTCATTTATTTTCCCTTTTGTACATTAACCATTTGCACATCTTTACAACACTGTATATATATAATATGACATTCGTAATGTCTTTATTATTTTGGAACTTCTGTGATGTGTAATGTTTACTGTTCATTTTTATTGTTTATTTCACTTTTGTATATTATCTACTTCACTTGCTTTGGCAATAATAGCATATGTTTCCCATGTCAATAAATCCCCTTGAATTGAATTGAAAGAGGGAGAGAGACAGAGAGGCAGAGAGGGAGAGGGAGAGTTAGAGAGAGAGAAACCGAGATACAGAGAGAGGGAGAGAGACAGAGGGACAGAGAGAGAGAGAGAGAGAGAGAGAGAGAGAAATAGAGAGAGAACTGAGATACAGAGAGAGGGAGAGAGACAGAGGGACAGAGAGAGGGAGAGGAGAGAGTGGGAGGAGAGAGTGGGAGAAAGACAGAGAGAGTGAGCGAGAGAGAGGAGAGAGAGGGAGAGAGACAGAGAGAGGGAGAGAGAGGGAGAGAGAGAGGGAGAGAGGGAGAGGAGAGAGAGAGAGAGAGACAGAGAGAGGGAGAGGAGAGAAAGGGAGAGAGAGGGAGAGAGGGAGAGCGACAGAGAGAGGGAGAGAGAGGGAGACAAAGGGAGAGAGAGGGAGAGAGAGACAGAGAGAGGGAGAGAAAGGGAGAGAGGGAGAGAAAGGGAGAGAGAGGGAGAGAAAGTGCGAGAGAGGAAGAGAAAGGGAGAGAGAGGGAGAGGGAGAGAGAGAGACCTCCCCGTCTCTCTCCAACTGTAGATTTATATCAGAAAATACATCAAATGCTCAAACAGAAAAGTAATTGCAGTTTCTTTTTCACCAAGTTATTCCTGCCCCCCACCCCCCCAAGGCTCAGCAGTGACTGACCCCTCTCCCCTTTTCGTCTGCTAAGAGGGCTACAGGGAGGCATCAGCACAAATTACCTTTATTGATCCAGAGAGACAGGTGAATACCAAATAGGTGTGTGTGTGTGTGTGTGTGTGTGTGTGTGTGTGTGTGTGTGTGTGTGTGTGTGTGTGTGCGTGTGCATGTGCGTGTGTGTGCATGTGTG
This sequence comes from Oncorhynchus clarkii lewisi, assembly GCF_045791955.1. NCBI lineage: Eukaryota > Metazoa > Chordata > Actinopteri > Salmoniformes > Salmonidae > Oncorhynchus > Oncorhynchus clarkii. The sequence goes on from NC_092154.1 coordinate 12,949,010, forward strand.
AGTGTACGCATGGCCTGCGAATGCATGTGTGTCCGTCGGTCTGTCCATCTGTCTGTCTTAACGTAAGAGAGTAAGAAAAAAGAGTGAGAGAGAGAAGCAGAAGAAAGAACACAAACCAGAAGAGAGATACTGGAAACCTCTGCAGGTGTTTGTGTGCAGGTTGTTGCCATGATTTAGTGTTTGAATTCTGGCCACTACCAAACTCGTCTTTCTTCCTTCATCTAAAAACTGACAAGAGCGGCTGTTTTTCCGGCACCAATGCGGAGTTGTCCTTTCAGCCCCAGGCCTATAAATCACTGATACTCCATTAGTTTCCAACTCAGAGTTTAATCAATGCGTGACTTACCAAATGAAATAGGGGATTATCGGGGTAATCACCTGGCAAAGGCTGCCAAAATTTTAATTATCTAGAGCGCAGACACACACACACACACACACAGAGGAGACCTAACTATTTGTGCAGGGTGAAATGTAATAACAAGTCAAAACATTTTTAAAGGACAACAGCAAAACGTGGCAGAAGCAGATGTTCCAGAATGTTGATGTGGTGGCTAAATCAAATTGTTAATTCAGATGGATGACAAGGTAGCTCATTCCATAAAATATTCACGATCTGTTTCTCTCTCTCTCTCTCTCTCTCTCTCTCTCTCTCTCTCTCTCTCTCTCTCTCTCTCTCTCTCTCTCTCTCTCTCTCTCTCTCTCTCTCTCTCTCTCTCTCTCTCTCTCTCTCTCTCTCTCTCTCTCTCTCTCTCTCTCTCTCTCTCTCTCTCTCTCTCTCTCTCTCTCTCTCTCTCTCTCTCTCAATTCAATTCAATTCAAGGGCTTTATTGGCATGGGAAACATGTATTAACATTGCCAAAGCAAGTGAGGTAGACAACATACAATGTGAATATATAAAGTGAAAAACAACAAAAATTAACAGTAAACATTACACATACAGAGGTTTCAAAACAGTAAAGACATTACAAATGTCATATTATATATATATATATATACAGTGTTTTAACAATGTACAAATGGTTAAAGGACACAAGATAAAATAAATAAGCATAAAGATGGGTTGTATTTACAATGGTGTGTGTTCTTCACTGGTTGCCCTTTTCTCGTGGCAACAGGTCACAAATCTTGCTGCTGTGATGGCACACTGTGGAATTTCACCCAGTAGATATGGGAGTTTTTCAAATTTGGATTTGTTTTCGAATTCTTTGTGGATCTGTGTAATCTGAGGGAAATATGTCTCTCTAATATGGTCATACATTGGGCAGGAGGTTAGGAAGTGCAGCTCAGTTTCCACCTCATTTTGTGGGCAGTGAGCACATAGCCTGTCTTCTCTTGAGAGCCATGTCTGCCTACGGCGGCCTTTCTCAATAGCAAGGCTATGCTCACTGAGTCTGTACATAGTCAAAGCTTTCCTTAATTTTGGGTCAGTCACAGTGGTCAGGTATTCTGCCGCTGTGTACTCTCTGTTTAGGGCCAAATAGCATTCTAGTTTGCTCTGTTTTTTTGTTAATTCTTTCCAATGTGTCAAGTAATTATCTTTTTGTTTTCTCATGATTTGGTTGGGTCTAATTGTGCTGTTGTCCTGGGGCTCTGTAGGGTGTGTTTGTGTTTGTGAACAGAGCCCCAGGACCAGCTTGCTTAGGGGACTCTTCTCCAGGTTCATCTCTCTGTAGGTGATGGCTTTGTTATGGAAGGTTTGTGAATCACTTCCTTTTAGGTGGTTGTAGAATTTAACGGCTCTTTTCTGGATTTTGATAATTAGTGGGTATCGGCCTAATTCTGCTCTGCATGCATTATTTGGTGTTCTACGTTGTACACGGAGGATATTTTTGCAGAATTCTGCGTGCAGAGTCTCAATTTGGTGTTTGCCCCATTTTGTGAAGTCTTGGTTGGTGAGCGGACCCCAGACCTCACAACCATAAAGGGCAATGGGCTCTATGACTGATTCAAGTATTTTTAGCCAAATCCTAATTGGTATGTTGAAATTTATGTTTCTTTTGATGGCATAGAATGCCCTTCTTGCCTTGTCTCTCAGATCGTTCACAGCTTTGTGGAAGTTACCTGTGGCGCTGATGTTTAGGCCAAGGTATGTATAGTTTTTTGTGTGCTCTAGGGCAACAGTGTCTAGATGGAATTTGTATTTGTGGTCCTGGTGACTGGACCTTTTTTGGAACACCATTATTTTGGTCTTACTGAGATTTACTGTCAGGGCCCAGGTCTGACAGAATCTGTGCATAAGATCTAGGTGCTGCTGTAGGCCCTCCTTGGTTGGTGACAGAAGCACCAGATCATCGGCAAACAGCAGACATTTGATTTCGGATTCTAGCAGGGGGAGGCCGGGTGCTGCCGACTTTTCTAGTGCCCGCGCCAATTCGTTGATATATATGTTGAAGAGGGTGGGGCTTAAGCTGCATCCCTGTCTAACCCCACGACCCTGTGTGAAGAAATGTGTGTGTTTTTTGCCAATTTTAACCGCACACTTGTTGTTTGTGTACATGGATTTTATAATGTCGTATGTTTTACCCCCAACACCACTTTCCATCAGTTTGTATAGCAGACCCTCATGCCAGATTGAGTCGAAGGCTTTTTTGAAATCAACAAAGCATGAGAAGACTTTGCCTTTGTTTTGGTTTGTTTGGTTGTCAATTAGGGTGTGCAGGGTGAATACATGGTCTGTTGTACGGTAATTTGGTAAAAAGCCAATTTGACATTTGCTCAGTACATTGTTTTCATTGAGGAAATGTACGAGTCTGCTGTTAATAATAATGCAGAGGATTTTCCCAAGGTTACTGTTGACACATATTCCACATTAGTTATTGGGGTCAAATTTGTCTCCACTTTTGTGGATTGGGGTGATCAGTCCTTGGTTCCAAATATTGGGGAAGATGCCAGAGCTAAGTATGATGTTAAAGAGTTTTAGTATAGCCAATTGGAATTTGTTGTCTGTATATTTGATCATTTCATTGAGGATACCATCAACACCACAGGCCTTTTTGGGTTGGAGGGTTTTTATTTTGTACTGTAACTCATTCAATGTAATTGGAGAATCCAGTGGGTTCTGGTAGTCTTTAATAGATGATTCTAAGATCTGTATTTGATCATGTATATGTTTTTGCTCTTTATTCTTTGTTATAGAGCCAAAAAGATTGGAGAAGTGGTTTTCCCATACATCTCCATTTTGGATAGATAATTCTTCGTGTTGTTGTTTGTTTAGTGTTTTCCAATTTTCCCAGAAGTGGTTAGAGTCTATGGATTCTTCAATTACATTGAGCTGATTTCTGACATGCTGTTCCTTCTTTTTCCGTAGTGTATTTCTGTATTGTTTTAGTGATTCACCATAGTGAAGGCGTAGACTCAGGTTCTCTCTCTCTCTCTCTCTCTCTCTCTCTCTCTCTCTCTCTCTCTCTCGCTCTCTTTCTCACTGTCTCTTTCTTTCTTACGCTCGTTCTCTCTATATATATACACTGCTCAAAAAAATAAAGGGAACACTTAAACAACACAATGTAACTACAAGTCAATCACACTTCTGTGAAATCAAACTGTCCACTTAGGAAGCAACACTGATTGACAATACATTTCACATGCTGTTGTGCAAATGGAATAGACAACAGGTGGAAATTATAGGCATTTAGCAAGACACCCCCAATAAAGGAGTGGTTCTGCAGGTGGTGACCACAGACTACTTCTCAGTTCCTATGCTTCCTGGCTGATGTTTTGGTCACTTTTGAATGCTGGCGGTGCTTTCACTCTAGTGGTAGCATGAGACGGAGCTCATCCAGGATGGGACATCAATGCGAGCTGTGGCAAGAGGGATGGCTGTGTCTGTCAGCGTAGTGTCCAGAGCATGGAGGCGCTACCAGGAGACAGGCCAGTACATCAGGAGACGTGGAGAAGGCCGTAGGAGGGCAACAACCCAGCAGCAGGACCGCTACCTCCGCCTTTGTGCAAGGAGGAGCAGGAGGAGCACTGCCAGAGCCCTGCAAAATGACCTCCAGCAGGCCACAAATGTGCATGTGTCTGCTCAAACGATCAGAAACAGACTCCATGAGGGTGGTATGAGGGCCCGACATCCACAGGTGGGGGTTGTGCTTACAGCCCAACACCGTGCAGGACGTTTGGCATTTGCCAGAGAACACCAAGATTGGCAAATTCGCCACTGGCGCCCTGTGCTCTTCACAGATGAAAGCAGGTTCACACTGAGCACATGTGACAGACGTGACAGTCTGGAGACGCCGTGGAGAACGTTCTGCTGCCTGCAACATCCTCCAGCATGACCGGTTTGGCGGTGGGTCAGTCATAGTGTGGGGTGGCATTTCTTTGGGGGGCCGCACAGCCCTCCATGTGCTCGCCAGAGGTAGCCTGACTGCCATTAGGTACCGAGATGAGATCCTCAGACCCCTTGTGAGACCATATGCTGGTGCGGTTGGCTCTGGGTTCCTCCTAATGCAAGACAATGCTAGACCTCATGTGACTGGAGTGTGTCAGAAGTTCCTGCAAGAGGAAGGCATTGATGCTATGGACTGGCCCGCCCGTTCCCCAGACCTGAATCCAATTGAGCACATCTGGGACATCATGTCTCGCTCCATCCACCAACGCCACGTTGCACCACAGACTGTCCAGGAGTTGGTGGATGCTTTAGTCCAGGTCTGGGAGGAGATCCCTCAGGAGACCATCCGCCACCTCATCAGGAGCATGCCCAGCCATTGTAGGGAGGTTATACAGGCACGTGGAGGCCACACACACTACTGGGCCTCATTTGGACTTGTTTTAAGGACATTACATCAAAGTTGGATCAGCCTGTAGTGTGGTTTTCCACTTTAATTTTGAGTGTGACTCCAAATCCAGACCTCTATGGGTTGATAAATTTGATATCCATTGATCATTTTTGTTTGTGATTTTGTTGTCAGCACATTCAACTATGTAAAGAAAAAAGTATTTAATAAGAATATTTCATTCATTCAGATCTAGGATGTGTTATTTTAGTGTTCCCTTTATTTTTTTGAGCAGTGTACATATCTCTCTCTCTCTCCCTCTCTCTCATTCTCTCTCTCTCTCTCTCTCCCTCTCTCTCATTCTCTCTCTCTTATTAGCGTTCATCGTCCATCTTACTGCTGCTAGAGACACGTTGTTGTCATTCTCATCTCACAAGTCTTATTTTTAGAAGAATGTGTAGGCATCTGTTCTGCAGCACAATATATTTTCACAACATATAGATTGGAAAACTCAATCACCTCCAGGGTTGGGTAGGTTACTTTCTAAATGTAATCCATTACAGTTACTAGTTACATGTCCAAAATTGCATCAGTAACGTAACTTTTGGATTACGCAAACACAGTAACGTAATCTGATTACATTCAGTTACTTTTAGATGACTTTCCCCTTAAGAGGAATTAGAAGAAGACATACATGTATATCACCAATTGAACCACATCTATTGCAGGATAAATCAGTGTTCAAGTTTACATAATTGGCCGTATATGAATGTATGTTACATTTTATTTTATGGGTTGGTTATGTAGGCTTCTTCTAAACCCATCGCTTTCTACTACACATAATAATATGATTCAATTTATATTTACATTAAAAACCAAAGTCTATCAGAATTCCAGTCATTCCAATATGTTATACCCCTTGATCTTCAAGAATAGGATTCGGAAATATGGAAGTATAGATTAGACAAATAGTTTTACCTGGGCATGACCCCAAAACTAAGGACTTACTAGCCAGCCCAATTCTGTTGTTTAGGATGTTGTTGTCATGGAGGACTGATTGGGTTCATTGATTCCAGTTGAAAAATAAATGCCGCGCTCATTGGCATTCTTTGAGAACTACTGAAGAAGAAGAAAACCCCACTTGTGTTCCATAGGCTGGGATCCACACTGTGCAGCTGTTATTCCATAGGCTGGGATCCGCACTGTGCAGCTGTTATTCCATAGGCTGGGATCCACACTATGCAGCTGTTATTCCATAGGCTGGGATCCACACTGTGCAGCTGTTATTCCATAGGCTGGGATCCACACTGTGCAGCTGTTATTCCATAGGCTGGGATCCACACTGTGCAGCTGTTATTCCATAGGCTGGGATCTGACATCATAGTGGTCTCTGACATCATAGTGGTCTCTGACATCATAGTGGTCTCTGACATCATAGTGGTCTCTGACTTGTGGTCAGACTCACTCAGGTGGAACAAACTGAGAAAACAGAAGTAATCATCCATTTTTTTCTAAAGTATCTGTAATCTGATCACAGTATTTTTGCTGGTAACGTAACGGATTACGGTTAGCGTTTTTGTAATCCCTTACATCCATTTGTAATCCCTCACATGTAACGGATTACTCCTCGACCCTGATCACCTGATACATACCTGATGTTTAGCAATGTAAAGTATAATATTCACAGGACAGTTCAGTCACTACACTATACCCTACATTATATCCTGCATGAAACATTTTGGAAGTAATGCTGCATCTGATATCAAATCAAACATCAGATCTAACCAAACCAGCTGTGCTCTGAGATGTGACCTATAGGTGCAATAGTACCCTCAACTGGTGGACAGGGAGAGTTACAATACAATGGCTCAAGAAACCAGACAGAGGAAGAGGAGTTTGCGATCACGCTTTTGACTCTCTTGCTCCCCCTGCTGTTCAAATAGTGATAACACAAATAGTAATGACCTGGTATTTATTTAGAAACTACATGATAAAGTGGTAACTAAATAATAATTACAATGTACTTCTTTGTTTCTTTGGGGCTCATTGCACAAGCATAACTCGGCACCATTGTAACCAAGTCTTTGAAGTAAATACCAGCCAGTAGGGCGGCAGGTAGCCTCGTGGTTAGAGCGATGGTCTTGTAACTGAAAGGTTGCAAGATCGAATCCCTGAGCTGACAAGGTAAAAAAAACTGTCCTTCTGCCCCTGAACAAGAGGTAATCCACTGTTCCTAGGCCTTCATTGTAAATTACAATTTTTTCTTAACTGACTTGTCTAGATAAATAAAGAGAAAATGAAATAAAAATAATACCATGTCCATGCCAGACAATTTCTGTACTGTAAAATAAAGTGCCCATTGGTACCAGGTACATGCCGGACAATTTCTGTACTGTAAAATAAAGTGCTACCCACATGACGCTCTACTCTACAAGGAATCAAGAGATACCAACATAGTAATGCTGTAGTATGTAGTATGTTGTCTTTAGCCTCATGGCATTGATATACTGCAACAAGACATTACGATTTCAGACATACTGTAAGTAATTGTATCACATCTAAGGACGAGTTTTAATTTAATCTCATTGCTTTTCATCCTTTTCCCTACATAGTGCACTACCCTTTCCCTACATAGTGCACTACCCTTTCCCTACATAGTGCACTACCCTTTCCCTACATAGTGCACTACCCTTTCCCTACATAGTGCACTACCCTTTCCCTAGATAGTGCACTACCCTTTCCCTACATAGTGCACTACCCTTTCCCTACATAGTGCACTACCCTTTCCCTACATAGTGCACTACCCTTTCCCTACATAGTGCACTACCCTTTCCCTACATAGTGCACTACCCTTTTCCTGACATAGTGCACTAACCTTTCCCTACGTAGTCCACTACCCTTTCCCTACATAGTGCACTACCCTTTTCCTGACATAGTGCACTACCCTTTCCCTACATAGTGCACTACCCTTTCCCTACATAGTGCACTAACCTTTCCCTACGTAGTCCACTACCCTTTCCCTACATTGTGCACTACCCTTTTCCTGACATAGTGCACTACCCTTTCCCTACATAGTGCACTACCCTTTCCCTACATAGTGCACTACCCTTTCCCCTACATAGTGCACTACCCTTTTCCCTACATAGTGCACTACCCTTTCCCCTACATAGTGCACTACCCTTTCCCTACATAGTGCACTACCCTTTTCCCTACATAGTGCACTACCCTTTCCCTACATAGTGCACTACCCTTTTCCTGACATAGTGCACTACCCTTTCCCTACATAGTACACTACCCTTTCCCTACATAGTGCACTACCCTTTCCCTACATAGTGTACTACCCTTTCCCTACATAGTGCACTACCCTTTTCCCTACTTAGTCCACTACCCTTTTCCCTACGTAGTGCACTACCCTTTCCCTACATAGTGCACTGCCCTTTCCCTACATAGTGCACTACCCTTTTCCTGACATAGTGCACTACCCTTTCCCTACATAGTGCACTACCCTTTCCCTACATAGTGCACTACCCTTTCCTTACATAGTGCACTACCCTTTTCCTGACATAGTGCACTACCCTTTCCCTACATAGTGCACTACCCTTTCCCTACATAGTGCACTACTCTTTCCCTACGTAGTGCACTACCCTTTTCCCTACATAGTGCACTACCCTTTCCCTACATAGTGCACTACCCTTTCCCTACATAGTGCACTACCCTTTCCCTACATAGTGCACTACCCTTTCCCTACATAGTGCACTACCCTTTCCCTACATAGTGCACTACCCTTTCCCTACATAGTGCACTACCCTTTCCCTACATAGTGCACTACCCTTTTCCTGACATAGTGCACTACCCTTTCCCTACATAGTGCACTACCCTTTCCCTACATAGTGCACTACCCTTTCCCTACATAGTGCACTACCCTTTTCCTGACATAGTGCACTAACCTTTCCCTACGTAGTCCACTACCCTTTCCCTACATAGTGCACTACCCTTTTCCTGACATAGTGCACTACCCTTTCCCTACATAGTGCACTACCCTTTCCCTACATAGTGCACTAACCTTTCCCTACGTAGTCCACTACCCTTTCCCTACATTGTGCACTACCCTTTTCCTGACATAGTGCACTACCCTTTCCCTACATAGTGCACTACCCTTTCCCTACATAGTGCACTACCCTTTCCCATACATAGTGCACTACACTTTTCCCTACATAGTGCACTACCCTTTCCCCTAAATAGTGCACTACCCTTTCCCTACATAATGCACTACCCTTTTCCCTACATAGTGCACTACCCTTTCCCTACATAGTGCACTACCCTTTTCCTGACATAGTGCACTACCCTTTCCCTACATAGTGCACTACCCTTTCCCTACATAGTGCACTACCCTTTCCCTACATAGTGCACTACCCTTTCCCCTACATAGTGCACTACCCTTTTCCCTACATAGTGCACTACCCTTTCCCCTACATAGTGCACTACCCTTTCCCTACATAATGCACTACCCTTTTCCCTACATAGTGCACTACCCTTTCCCTACATAGTGCACTACCCTTTTCCTGACATAGTGCACTACCCTTTCCCTACATAGTGCACTACCCTTTCCCTACATAGTGCACTAACCTTTCCCTACGTAGTCCACTACCCTTTCCCTACATTGTGCACTACCCTTTTCCTGACATAGTGCACTACCCTTTCCCTACATAGTGCACTACCCTTTCCCTACATAGTGCACTACCCTTTCCCCTACATAGTGCACTACCCTTTTCCCTACATAGTGCACTACCCTTTCCCCTACATAGTGCACTACCCTTTCCCTACATAATGCACTACCCTTTTCCCTACATAGTGCACTACCCTTTCCCTACATAGTGCACTACCCTTTTCCTGACATAGTGCACTACCCTTTCCCTACATAGTGCACTACCCTTTCCCTACATAGTGCACTAACCTTTCCCTACGTAGTCCACTACCCTTTCCCTACATTGTGCACTACCCTTTTCCTGACATAGTGCACTACCCTTTCCCTACATAGTGCACTACCCTTTCCCTACATAGTGCACTACCCTTTCCCCTACATAGTGCACTACCCTTTTCCCTACATAGTGCACTACCCTTTCCCCTACATAGTGCACTACCCTTTCCCTACATAATGCACTACCCTTTTCCCTACATAGTGCACTACCCTTTCCCTACATAGTGCACTACCCTTTTCCTGACATAGTGCACTACCCTTTCCCTACATAGTGCACTACCCTTTCCCTACATAGTGCACTACCCTTTCCCTACATAGTGCACTACCCTTTCCCTACATAGTGCACTACCCTTTTCCCTACTTAGTCCACTACCCTTTTCCCTACGTAGTGCACTACCCTTTCCCTACATAGTGCACTGCCCTTTCCCTACATAGTGCACTACCCTTTTCCTGACATAGTGCACTACCCTTTCCCTACATAGTACACTACCCTTTCCCTACATAGTGCACTACCCTTTCCCTACATAGTGCACTACCCTTTTCCTGACATAGTGCACTACCCTTTCCCTACATAGTGCACTACCCTTTCCCTACATAGTGCACTAACTTTTCCCTACGTAGTGCACTACCCTTTTCCCTACATAGTGCACTACCCTTTCCCTACATAGTGCACTACCCTTTCCCTACATAGAGCACTACCCTTTTCCCTACATAGTGCACTACCCTTTCCCCTACATAGTGCACTACCCTTTCCCTACATAGTGCACTACCCTTTCCCTACATAGTGCACTACCCTTTCCCTTCATAGTGCACAACCCTTTTCCCTACATAGTGCACTACCCTTTCCCTACATAGTGCACTACCCTTTCCCTACATAGTGCACTACCCTTTCCCTACATAGTGCACTACCCTTTTCCCTACATAGTGCACTACCCTTTCCCTACATAGTGCACTACCCTTTCCCTACATAGTGCACTACCCTTTCCCTACATAGTGCACTACCCTTTCCCTACATAGTGCACTACCCTTTCCCTACATAGTGCACTACCCTTTTCCCTACATAGTGCACTACCCTTTCCCTACATAGTGCTCTACCCTTTCCCTACATAGTGCACTACCCTTTCCCTACATAGTGCACTACCCTTTCCCTACATAGTGCACTACCCTTTCCCTACATAGTGCACTACCCTTTCCCTACATAGTGCACTACCCTTTCCCTACATAGTGCACTACCCTTTTCCTGACATAGTGCACTACCCTTTCCCCTACATAGTGCACTACCCTTTCCCTACATAGTGCATTAACCTTTCCCTACATAGTGCACTACCCTTTCCCTACATAGTGCACTACCCTTTTCCTGACATAGTGCACTACCCTTTCCCCTACATAGTGCACTACCCTTTCCCTACATAGTTCACTACCCTTTCCCTACATAGTGCACTACCCTTTCCCCTACATAGTGCACTACCCTTTCCCTACATAGTGCACTACCCTTTCCCTACATAGTGCACTACCCTTTTCCCTACATAGTGCACTACCCTTTCCCTACATAGTGCACTACACTTTTCCTGACATAGTGCACTACCCTTTCCCTACATAGTGCACTACCCTTTCCCTACATAGTGCACTACCCTTTCCCTACATGGTGCACTACCCTTTCCCTACATAGTGCACTACCCTTTTCCTGACATAGTGCACTACCCTTTCCCTACATAGTGCACTACCCTTTCCCTACATAGTGCACTACCCTTTCCCTACATAGTGCACTACCCTTTCCCTACATAGTGCACTACCCTTTACCCTACATAGTGCACTACCCTTTTCCCTACATAGTGCACTACCCTTTCCCTACATAGTGCACTACCCTTTCCCTACATAGTGCACTACCCTTTCCCTACATAGTGCACTACCCTTTTCCCTACTTAGTCCACTACCCTTTTCCCTACTTAGTCCACTACCCTTTTCCCTACGTAGTGCACTACCCTTTCCCTAAATAGTGAACTACCCTTTTCCCTACATAGTGCACTACCCTTTTCCCTACATAGTCCACTACCCTTTCCCTACATAGTGCACTACCCTTTCCCTACATGGTGCACTACCCTTTCCCTACATAGTGCACTACCCTTTTCCTGACATAGTGCACTACCCTTTCCCTACATAGTGCACTACCCTTTCCCTACATAGTGCACTACCCTTTCCCTACATAGTGCACTACCCTTTTCCTGACATAGTGCACTACCCTTTCCCTACATAGTGCACTACCCTTTCCCTACATAGTGCACTACCCTTTTCCTGACATAGTGCACTACCCTTTCCCTACATAGTGCACTACCCTTTCCCTACATAGTGCACTACCCTTTCCCTACATAGTGCACTACCCTTTACCCTACATAGTGCACTACCCTTTTCCCTACATAGTGCACTACCCTTTCCCTACATAGTGCACTACCCTTTCCCTACATAGTGCACTACCCTTTCCCTACATAGTGCACTACCCTTTTCCCTACTTAGTCCACTACCCTTTTCCCTACGTAGTGCACTACCCTTTCCCTAAATAGTGAACTACCCTTTTCCCTACATAGTGCACTACCCTTTTCCCTACATAGTCCACTACCCTTTTCCCTACATAGTACACTACCCTTTTCCTGACATAGTGCACTACCCTTTCCCTACATAGTGCACTACCCTTTCCCTACATAGTGCACTACCCTTTCCCTACATAGTGCACTACCCTTTTCCCTACATAGTGCACTACCCTTTCCCTACATAGCGCACTACCCTTTCCCCTAAATAGTGCACTACCATTTCCCTACATAGTGCACTACCCTTTCCCTACATAGTGCACTACCCTTTTCCCAACATAGTGCACTACCCTTTCCCTACATAGTGCACTACCCTTTTCCTGACATAGTGCACTACCCTTTCCCCTACATAGTGCACTACCCTTTCCCTACGTAGTGCACTACCCTTTCCCTACATAGTGCACTACCCTTTCCCTACATAGTGCACTACCCTTTTCCTGACATAGTGCACTACCCTTTCCCCTACATAGTGCACTACCCTTTCCCTACATAGTTCACTACCCTTTCCCTACATAGTGCACTACCCTTTCCCCTACATAGTGCACTACCCTTTCCCTACATAGTGCACTACCATTTCCCTACATAGTGCACTCCCCTTTTCCCTACATAGTGCACTACCCTTTCCCTACATAGTGCACTACCCTTTTCCTGACATAGTGCACTACCCTTTCCCTACATAGTGCACTACCCTTTCCCTACATAGTGCACTACCCTTTCCCTACATAGTGCACTACCCTTTTCCTGACATAGTGCACTACCCTTTCCCTACATAGTGCACTACCCTTTCCCTACATAGTGCACTACCCTTTCCCTACATAGTGCACTACCCTTTCCCTACATAGTGCACTACCCTTTCCCTACATAGTGCACTACCCTTTCCCTACATAGTGCACTACCCTTTTCCTGACATAGTGCACTACCCTTTCCCTACATAGTGCACTACCCTTTCCCTACATAGTGCACTACCCTTTCCCTACATAGTGCACTACCCTTTTCCTGACATAGTGCACTAACCTTTCCCTACGTAGTCCACTACCCTTTCCCTACATAGTGCACTACCCTTTTCCTGACATAGTGCACTACCCTTTCCCTACATAGTGCACTACCCTTTCCCTACATAGTGCACTAACCTTTCCCTACGTAGTCCACTACCCTTTCCCTACATTGTGCACTACCCTTTTCCTGACATAGTGCACTACCCTTTCCCTACATAGTGCACTACCCTTTCCCTACATAGTGCACTACCCTTTCCCCTACATAGTGCACTACCCTTTTCCCTACATAGTGCACTACCCGTTCCCCTACATAGTGCACTACCCTTTCCCTACATAATGCACTACCCTTTTCCCTACATAGTGCACTACCCTTTCCCTAAATAGTGCACTACCCTTTTCCTGACATAGTGCACTACCCTTTCCCTACATAGTGCACTACCCTTTCCCTACATAGTGCACTACCCTTTCCCTACATAGTGCACTACCCTTTCCCCTACATAGTGCACTACCCTTTTCCCTACATAGTGCACTACCCTTTCCCCTACATAGTGCACTACCCTTTCCCTACATAATGCACTACCCTTTTCCCTACATAGTGCACTACCCTTTCCCTACATAGAGCACTACCCTTTTCCTGACATAGTGCACTACCCTTTCCCTACATAGTGCACTACCCTTTCCCTACATAGTGCACTAACCTTTCCCTACGTAGTCCACTACCCTTTCCCTACATTGTGCACTACCCTTTTCCTGACATAGTGCACTACCCTTTCCCTACATAGTGCACTACCCTTTCCCTACATAGTGCACTACCCTTTCCCCTACATAGTGCACTACCCTTTTCCCTACATAGTGCACTACCCTTTCCCCTACATAGTGCACTACCCTTTCCCTACATAATGCACTACCCTTTTCCCTACATAGTGCACTACCCTTTCCCTACATAGTGCACTACCCTTTTCCTGACATAGTGCACTACCCTTTCCCTACATAGTGCACTACCCTTTCCCTACATAGTGCACTACCCTTTCCCTACATAGTGCACTACCCTTTCCCTACATAGTGCACTACCCTTTTCCCTACTTAGTCCACTACCCTTTTCCCTACGTAGTGCACTACCCTTTCCCTACATAGTGCACTGCCCTTTCCCTACATAGTGCACTACCCTTTTCCTGACATAGTGCACTACCCTTTCCCTACATAGTACACTACCCTTTCCCTACATAGTACACTACCCTTTCCCTACATAGTGCACTACCCTTTTCCTACATAGTGCACTACCCTTTCCCTACATAGTGCACTACCCTTTCCCTACATAGTGCACTACCTTTTCCCTACGTAGTGCACTACCCTTTTCCCTACATAGTGCACTACCCTTTCCCTACATAGTGCACTACCCTTTCCCTACATAGTGCACTACCCTTCCCTACATAGTGCACTACCCTTTCCCTACATAGTGCACTACCCTTTCCCTACATAGTGCACAACCCTTTTCCCTACATAGTGCACTACCCTTTCCCTACATAGTGCACTACCCTTTCCCTACATAGTGCACTACCCTTTCCCTACATAGTGCACTACCCTTTTCCCTACATAGTGCACTACCCTTTCCCTACATAGTGCACTACCCTTTCCCTACATAGTGCACTACCCTTTCCCTACATAGTGCACTACCCTTTCCCTACATAGTGCACTACCCTTTCCCTACATAGTGCACTACCCTTTCCCTACATAGTGCACTACCCTTTCCCTACATAGTGCACTACCCTTTCCCTACATAGTGCTCTACCCTTTCCCTACATAGTGCACTACCCTTTCCCTACATAGTGCACTACCCTTTCCCTACATAGTGCACTACCCTTTCCCTACATAGTGCACTACCCTTTCCCTACATAGTGCACTACCCTTTTCCTACATAGTGCACTACCCTTTCCCCTACATAGTGCACTACCCTTTCCCCTACATAGTGCACTACCCTTTCCCTACATAGTGCACTACCATTTCCCTACATAGTGCACTCCCCTTTTCCCTACATAGTGCACTACCCTTTCCCTACATAGTGCACTACCCTTTTCCTGACATAGTGCACTACCCTTTCCCTACATAGTGCACTACCCTTTCCCTACATAGTGCACTACCCTTTCCCTACATAGTGCACTACCCTTTTCCTGACATAGTGCACTACCCTTTCCCTACATAGTGCACTACCCTTTCCCTACATAGTGCACTACCCTTTCCCTACATAGTGCACTACCCTTTCCCTACATAGTGCACTACCCTTTCCCTACATAGTGAACTACCCTTTCCCTACATAGTGCACTACCCTTTTCCTGACATAGTGCACTACCCTTTCCCTACATAGTGCACTACCCTTTCCCTACATAGTGCACTACCCTTTCCCTACATAGTGCACTACCCTTTTCCTGACATAGTGCACTAACCTTTCCCTACGTAGTCCACTACCCTTTCCCTACATAGTGCACTACCCTTTTCCTGACATAGTGCACTACCCTTTCCCTACATAGTGCACTACCCTTTCCCTACATAGTGCACTAACCTTTCCCTACGTAGTCCACTACCCTTTCCCTACATTGTGCACTACCCTTTTCCTGACATAGTGCACTACCCTTTCCCTACATAGTGCACTACCCTTTCCCTACATAGTGCACTACCCTTTCCCCTACATAGTGCACTACCCTTTTCCCTACATAGTGCACTACCCTTTCCCCTACATAGTGCACTACCCTTTCCCTACATAATGCACTACCCTTTTCCCTACATAGTGCACTACCCTTTCCCTAAATAGTGCACTACCCTTTTCCTGACATAGTGCACTACCCTTTCCCTACATAGTGCACTACCCTTTCCCTACATAGTGCACTACCCTTTCCCTACATAGTGCACTACCCTTTCCCCTACATAGTGCACTACCCTTTTCCCTACATAGTGCACTACCCTTTCCCCTACATAGTGCACTACCCTTTCCCTACATAATGCACTACCCTTTTCCCTACATAGTGCACTACCCTTTCCCTACATAGTGCACTACCCTTTTCCTGACATAGTGCACTACCCTTTCCCTACATAGTGCACTACCCTTTCCCTACATAGTGCACTAACCTTTCCCTACGTAGTCCACTACCCTTTCCCTACATTGTGCACTACCCTTTTCCTGACATAGTGCACTACCCTTTCCCTACATAGTGCACTACCCTTTCCCTACATAGTGCACTACCCTTTCCCCTACATAGTGCACTACCCTTTTCCCTACATAGTGCACTACCCTTTCCCCTACATAGTGCACTACCCTTTCCCTACATAATGCACTACCCTTTTCCCTACATAGTGCACTACCCTTTCCCTACATAGTGCACTACCCTTTTCCTGACATAGTGCACTACCCTTTCCCTACATAGTGCACTACCCTTTCCCTACATAGTGCACTACCCTTTTCCCTACTTAGTCCACTACCCTTTTCCCTACGTAGTGCACTACCCTTTCCCTACATAGTGCACTGCCCTTTCCCTACATAGTGCACTACCCTTTTCCTGACATAGTGCACTACCCTTTCCCTACATAGTACACTACCCTTTCCCTACATAGTGCACTACCCTTTCCCTACATAGTGCACTACCCTTTTCCTGACATAGTGCACTACCCTTTCCCTACATAGTGCACTACCCTTTCCCTACATAGTGCACTACCTTTTCCCTACGTAGTGCACTACCCTTTTCCCTACATAGTGCACTACCCTTTCCCTACATAGTGCACTACCCTTTCCCTACATAGTGCACTACCCTTCCCTACATAGTGCACTACCCTTTCCCTACATAGTGCACTACCCTTTCCCTACATAGTGCACAACCCTTTTCCCTACATAGTGCACTACCCTTTCCCTACATAGTGCACTACCCTTTCCCTACATAGTGCACTACCCTTTCCCTACATAGTGCACTACCCTTTTCCCTACATAGTGCACTACCCTTTCCCTACATAGTGCACTACCCTTTCCCTACATAGTGCACTACCCTTTCCCTACATAGTGCACTACCCTTTCCCTACATAGTGCACTACCCCTTCCCTACATAGTGCACTACCCTTTTCCCTACATAGTGCACTACCCTTTCCCTACATAGTGCTCTACCCTTTCCCTACATAGTGCACTACCCTTTCCCTACATAGTGCACTACCCTTTCCCTACATAGTGCACTACCCTTTCCCTACATAGTGCACTACCCTTTCCCTACATAGTTCACTACCCTTTCCCTACATAGTGCACTACCCTTTCCCTACATAGTGCACTACCCTTTCCCTACATAGTGCACTACCCTTTTCCTGACATAGTGCACTACCCTTTCCCCTACATAGTGCACTACCCTTTCCCTACATAGTGCACTAACCTTTCCCTACATAGTGCACTACCCTTTCCCTACATAGTTCACTACCCTTTCCCTACATAGTGCACTACCCTTTCCCCTACATAGTGCACTACCCTTTCCCTACATAGTGCACTACCCTTTCCCTACATAGTGCACTACCCTTTTCCCTACATAGTGCACTACCCTTTCCCTACATAGTGCACTACCCTTTCCCTACATAGTGCACTACCCTTTCCCTACATAGTGCACTACCCTTTCCCTACATGGTGCACTACCCTTTCCCTACATAGTGCACTACCCTTTTCCTGACATAGTGCACTACCCTTTCCCTACATAGTGCACTACCCTTTCCCTACATAGTGCACTACCCTTTCCCTACATAGTGCACTACCCTTTTCCTGACATAGTGCACTACCCTTTCCCTACATAGTGCACTACCCTTTCCCTACATAGTGCACTACCCTTTTCCTGACATAGTGCACTACCCTTTCCCTACATAGTGCACTACCCTTTCCCTACATATTGCACTACCCTTTCCCTACATAGTGCACTACCCTTTCCCTACATAGTGCACTACCCTTTACCCTACATAGTGCACTACCCTTTTCCCTACATAGTGCACTACCCTTTCCCTACATAGTGCACTACCCTTTCCCTACATAGTGCACTACCCTTTCCCTACATAGTGCACTACCCTTTTCCCTACTTAGTCCACTACCCTTTTCCCTACGTAGTGCACTACCCTTTCCCTAAATAGTGAACTACCCTTTTCCCTACATAGTGCACTACCCTTTTCCCTACATAGTCCACTACCCTTTCCCTACATAGTGCACTACCCTTTCCCTACATGGTTCACTACCCTTTCCCTACATAGTGCACTACCCTTTTCCTGACATAGTGCACTACCCTTTCCCTACATAGTGCACTACCCTTTCCCTACATAGTGCACTACCCTTTCCCTACATAGTGCACTACCCTTTTCCTGACATAGTGCACTACCCTTTCCCTACATAGTGCACTACCCTTTTCCTACATAGTGCACTACCCTTTTCCTGACATAGTGCACTACCCTTTCCCTACATAGTGCACTACCCTTTCCCTACATAGTGCACTACCCTTTCCCTACATAGTGCACTACCCTTTCCCTACATAGTGCACTACCCTTTACCCTACATAGTGCACTACCCTTTTCCCTACATAGTGCACTACCCTTTCCCTACATAGTGCACTACCCTTTCCCTACATAGTGCACTACCCTTTCCCTACATAGTGCACTACCCTTTTCCCTACTTAGTCCACTACCCTTTTCCCTACGTAGTGCACTACCCTTTCCCTAAATAGTGAACTACCCTTTTCCCTACATAGTGCACTACCCTTTTCCCTACATAGTCCACTACCCTTTTCCCTACATAGTACACTACCCTTTTCCTGACATAGTGCACTACCCTTTCCCTACATAGTGCACTACCCTTTCCCCTACATAGTGCACTACCCTTTTCCCTACATAGTGCACTACCCTTTCCCTACATAGTGCACTACCCTTTCCCCTAAATAGTGCACTACCATTTCCCTACATAGTGCACTACCCTTTCCCTACATAGTGCACTACCCTTTTCCCAACATAGTGCACTACCCTTTCCCTACATAGTGCACTACCCTTTTCCTGACATAGTGCACTACCCTTTCCCTGCATAGTGCACTACCCTTTCCCTACATAGTGCACTACCCTTTTCCTGACATAGTGCACTACCCTTTCCCTACATAGTGCACTACCCTTTCCCTACAGAGTGCACTACCCTTTCCCTATATAGTGCACTACCCTTTCCCTACATAGTCCACTACCCTTTTCCCTACATAGTCCACTACCCTTTTCCCTACATAGTGCACTACCCTTTCCCTACATAGTGCACTACCCTTTCCCTACATAGTGCACTACCCTTTTCCTACATAGTGCACTACCCTTTCCCTACATAGTGCACTACCCTTTCCCTACATAGTGCACTACCCTTTCCCTACATAGTCCACTACCCTTTTCCCTACATAGTGCACTACCCTTTTCCCTACATAGTGCACTACCCTTTCCATACATAGTGCACTACCCTTTCCCTACATAGTGCACTACCCTTTCCCTACATAGTGCACTACCCTTTCCCTACATAGTGCACTACCCTTTCCCTACATAGTGCACTACCCTTTCCCTACATAGTGCACTACCCTTTCCCTACATAGTGCACTACCCTTTCCCTACATAGTGCACTACCCTTTTCCCTACATAGTGCACTACCCTTTCCCTACATAGTGCACTACCCTTTCCCTACATAGTGCACTACCCTTTTCCTGACATAGTGCACTACCCTTTCCCTACATAGTGCACTACCCTTTCCCTACATAGTGCACTACCCTTTCCCTACATAGTGCACTACCCTTTCCCCTACATAGTGCACTACCCTTTCCCTACATAGTGCACTACCCTTTCCCTACATAGTGCACTACCCTTTCCCTACATAGTGCACTACCCTTTCCCTACATAGTGCACTACCCTTTTCCTGACATAGTGCACTACCCTTTCCCCTACATAGTGCACTACCCTTTCCCTACATAGTGCACTACCCTTTCCCTACATAGTGCACTACCCTTTCCCTACGTAGTGCACTACCCTTTCCCTACATAGTGCACTACCCTTTTCCCTACATAGTGCACTACCCTTTCCCTACATAGTTCACTACCCTTTCTCTACATAGTGCACTACCCTTTCCCCTACATAGTGCACTACCCTTTCCCTACATAGTGCACTACCCTTTCCATACATAGTGCACTACCCTTTTCCCTACATAGTGCACTACCCTTTCCCTACATAGTGCACTACCCTTTTCCTGACATAGTGCACTACCCTTTCCCTACATAGTGCAATACCCTTTCCCTACATAGTGCACTACCCTTTCCCTACATAGTGCACTACCCTTTCCCTACATAGTGCACTACCCTTTTCCTGACATAGTGCACTACCCTTTCCCTACATAGTGCACTACCCTTTCCCTACATAGTGCACTACCCTTTCCCTACATAGTGCACTACCCTTTTCCTGACATAGTGCACTACCCTTTCCCTACATAGTGCACTACCCTTTCCCTACATAGTGCACTACCCTTTTCCTGACATAGTGCACTGCCCTTTCCCTACATAGTGCACTACCCTTTCCCTACATAGTGCACTACCCTTTCCCTATATAGTGCACTACCCTTTCCCTACATAGTGCACTACCCTTTTCCCTACATAGTGCACTACCCTTTTCCCTACATAGTGCACTACCCTTTCCCTACATAGTGCACTACCCTTTCCCTACATAGTGCACTACCCTTTTCCTACATAGTGCACTACCCTTTCCCTACATAGTGCACTACCCTTTCCCTACATAGTGCACTACCCTTTCCCTACATAGTGCACTACCCTTTTCCCTACATAGTGCACTACCCTTTCCCTACATAGTGCACTACCCTTTTCCTGACATAGTGCACTACCCTTTCCCTACATAGTGCACTACCCTTTCCCTACATAGTGCACTACCCTTTCCCTACATAGTGCACTACCCTTTCCCTACATAGTGCACTACCCTTTCCCTACATAGTGCACTACCCTTTTCCCTACGTAGTGCACTACCCTTTTCCTACATAGTGCACTACCCCTTTCCCCTACATAGTGCACTACCCTTTTCCCTACATAGTGCACTACCCTTTCCCTACATAGTGCACTACCCTTTTCCCTACATAGTGCACTACCCTTTTCCCTACGTAGTGCACTACCCTTTTCCTACATAGTGCACTACCCCTTTTCCTACATAGTGCACTACCCCTTTCCCCTACATAGTGCACTACCCTTTTCCCTACATAGTGCACTACCCTTTCCCTACATAGTGCACTACCCTTTTCCCTACATAGTGCACTACCCTTTTCCCTACGTAGTGCACTACCCTTTTCCTACATAGTGCACTACCCCTTTCTCTACATAGTGCACTACTTTCTGAGCCGGTTCCCCAAAAGCATCTTAAGGCTAAGTTCATCGTTAGAAGCATAGGATCCTGTGGTTTCTACGATGAACTGTAGTTCTAACGATGAACTATGGTTCTAACAATTAACTATGGTCCTAGCGATGAACTATGGTTCTAACAATTAACTATGGTTCTAAAGATTAACTATGGTTCTAACAATGAATTATAGTTCTAACGATTAACTATGGTTCTGACGATGAACTATGGTTCTAAAGATTAACTACGGTTCTAACGATTAACTATGGTTCTAACGATAAATTATAGATCTAATGATGTACTATGGTTCTAACAATTAACTATGGCTCTAACGGCCTTAAGATGCTTTTGGGAAACCGGGCACGGTCAATAATAGATTACCATCAACCCATCAGACCCAGGTCAATAATAGATTACCATCAGTGCCAGGTCAATAATAGATTACCATCAGACCATCAGACCCAGGTCAATAATAGAGCACCATCAGAACATCAGACCCAGGTCAATAATAGATTACCATCAGTCCCAGGTCAATAATAGATTACCATCAGCCCATCAGACCCAGGTCAATAGTAGAGCACCATCACACCCAAGTCAATAATAGATTACCATCAGTCCCAGGTCAATAATAGATTACCATCAGCCCATCAGTCCCAGGTCAATAATAGAGCACCATCAGACCCAGGTCAATAGTAGAGCACTATCAGACCATCAGACCCAGGTGAAGAGTAGAGCACCATCACACCCAGGTGAAGAGTAGAGCACCATCACACCCAGGTCAATAATAGATTACCATCAGTCCCAGGTCAATAATAGATTACCATCAGCCCATCCATCAGACCCAGGTCAATAGTAGAGCACCATCACACCCAGGTCAATAATAGATTACCATCAGTCCCAGGTCAATAATAGATTACCATCAGACCATCAGACCCAGGTCAATAGTAGAGCACCATCACACCCAGGTCAATAATAGATTACCATCAGTCCCAGGTCAATAATAGATTACCATCAGCCCATCAGACCCAGGTCAATAGTAGAGCACCATCACACCCAGGTCAATAATAGAGCACCATCAGCCCCAGGTCAATAATAGATTACCATCAGCCCATCAGACCCAGGTCAATAATAGAGCATTATCAGACCCAGGTCAATAATAGAGCACCATCAGTCCCAGGTCAATAATAGATTACCATCAGACCATCAGACCCAGGTCAATAATAGAGCATTATCAGACCCAGGTCAATAATAGAGCACCATCAGACCCAGGTCAATAATAGAGCACCATCAGACCATCAGACCCAGGTCAATAGTAGAGCACCATCAGACCATCAGACCCAGGTCAATAATAGAGCACCATCAGACCCAGGTCAATAATAGAGCACCATCAGACCCAGGTCAATAATAGAGCACCATCAGACCATCAGACCCAGGTCAATAGTAGAGCACCATCAGGCCATCAGACCCAGGTGAAGAGTAGAGCACCATCACACCCAGGTGAAGAGTAGAGCACCATCAGACCATCAGACCCAGGTCAATAATAGAGCACCATCAGTCCCAGGTCAATAATAGATTACCATCAGACCATCAGACCCAGGTCAATAATAGAGCATTATCAGACCCAGGTCAATAATAGAGCACCATCAGACCCAGGTCAATAATAGAGCACCATCAGACCCAGGTGAAGAGTAGAGCACCATCAGACCCAGGTCAATAATAGAGCACCATCAGTCCCAGGTGAAGAGTAGAGCACCATCAGTCCCAGGTCAATAATAGAGCACTGTATAGGGAAAAAGGTTCCATATGAGACACCCTCTTTCTGCTGCCGGTGTGGGTGTGACTCTGGAAACCTCAACCCCAGACTGCTTGGCTGTGACTAGCTCTGTCACCCTCCCCAGGCCAGTGTCAACACCCTCCCAACGCACACACTCACTTAGCCAGTCAAATCAAATTAAATCAAATCTAATTGTATTTGTCACATGCGCCGAATAATACAGGTGTTGACCTTACAGTGAAATGCAACAAAGTAGTTTTAAAACATTTTGGTGGAAAAGTTAACAAATAATTAAGGAGCAACAATAAAATAAGAGTAGCGAGGCTATTTACAGGGGGTACAGAGTCAATGTGTGGGGGCACCGGTTAGTCCAGATAATTGAGGTAATATTTACATGTAGGTAGAGGTAACAACCTCCACAAGCACAGGTTCACACTTCCAGTCAGCGCTTTCCAGAGGTTCACACTTCCAGTCAGCGCTTTCCAGAGGTTCACACTTCCAGTCAGGCCTTTCCAGAGGTTCACACTTCCAGTCAGGCCTTTCCAGAGGTTCACACTTCCAGTCAGGCCTTTCCAGAGGTTCACACTTCCAGTCAGGCCTTTCCAGAGGTTCACACTTCCAGTCAGCGCTTTCCAGAGGTTCACACTTCCAGTCAGCGCTTTCCAGAGGTTCACACTTCCATTCAGCGCTTTCCAGAGGTTCACACTTCCAGTCAGGCCTTTCCAGAGGTTCACACTTCCAGTCAGGCCTTTCCAGAGGTTCACACTTCCAGTCAGCGCTTTCCAGAGGTTCACACTTCCAGTCAGGCCTTTCCAGAGGTTCACACTTCCAGTCAGGCCTTTCCAGAGGTTCACACTTCCAGTCAGGCCTTTCCAGACGAAACAGTACGTTATGCATTAAGGTTAGGGAGGTGGAACTTACATTTTGAAACTGAGAGAGAAATAATAAACTACTTTAGCGATGTTGCTGTTTGTCCCTGACATTGTATAGGTAGTAACGATTCTGAAAAAGTTGGTCTCAAAAATCGGAAAAATAAAACCAAACAAAGAAAAGGGGTAGCTTCAGTTTCTGCTTCAGTGTTTTAATGAATCCATCTGAATCTATACCCAGCCTCTCCATTGGATTCCATTTTCTCTAAAAGCCCTTTAGTGTTTTAATGCATCCATCTGAATCTATACCCAGCCTCTCCATTGGATTCCATTTTCTCTAAAAGCCCTTCAGTGTTTTAATGCATCCATCTGAATCTATACCCAGCCTCTCCATTGGATTCCATTTTCTCTAAAAGCCCTTCAGTGTTTTAATGAATCCATCTGAATCTATATATCAAGAATCTGAATCTATATATCAAGTGTCTCAGAGGAGGAGTGCTGATCCAGGATCAGGTCTCCCCTCTTCAAGAAGTCATATTCATTGTGATCTTCAAAGCCAAACTGATCCTGAATTAGCACTCTTATTCTGAGACGCTTGATACATACGGCCCCAGGTCTTAAGGTCACAGGGGCATGTGACTGCCATGTCCCATGTTTGGCACATTCAGCGTTCTTCAACCCTGGAGTTGTGCATTCTTCACGCCCCGGTAGGCAGAGCAACAACACCCCCGAAAACCAGTGGACCTCTCACCTTACCCTGGGAACTGATCGACGGACAGAGTTCATTCTAAGTTTCTTCAAAGTTCAGAGTGTTAGCTTGAAATAAGGGTTAAGATGAAAGATACAAAAGTAAAGAGCATAATATTGTAACAGGAGAGAGAGAGAGAGAGAGAGAGGGAGAGAGACAGAGAGACAGAGAGAGAGAGAGAGAGAGAGAGAGAGAGAGAGAGAGAGAGAGAGAGAGAGAGAGAGAGAGAGAGAGAGAGAGAGAGAGAGAGAGAGAGAGAGAGAGAGAGAGAGAGAGAGAGAGAGAGCGATAACATCATCACAACACTGCACATATATAAAATATGACATTTGAAATGTCTTTATTCTTTTGGAAGTGTAATGTTTACTGTTAATTTTTTATTGTTTACTTCACTTTCATTTATGAAACATACGTTTCCCATGCCAATAAAGCCCTTAACTTGAAATTGAAGTTGAATTTAGAGGCTGTAAAGTGGCTCAATTTTGGGACCTATGGATCATGCGGTCTAAACCTACGGACCTGTACCACAAAAGCCATTGTGGTTCAGATAGAGACAGAACTATGCCCTTTACAATCCATGGTTTCAGAAAGGGATAGGGCATACTCATAACATAACTCTACAGTAATAAGTTAACAGTAGATGTCAAAATATATATTCTATATGATCTAGTTTTATGTCAATACCAAGTTTCAAGTTTCATCAGGTCAATGTTGTGTGCAGTACATGCGCCAGTCTCTGGTTCATGCTTTCACCCCTGGAGGTGTGTAAACTTCACGCCCAACCATGCCGACACCTGAAGAGAGGTCATATTCAATGCCGACACCTGAATATGAGCACAGAGTGGGTTCCTAGTTCCCACAGGAGGACCAGCAACACTTCACCCTGGTTAAGTCTGGACAGGGGTTGAGAAGTTGATCTAAAAGTTGAGAAGTTTATCATGTTGGTTCCATTCAGGTGGTACTAGCACTTAGCCTCTTATGGGGGACAAAGTGAAGGTAAAAATGAAGAGAGCAGTCCAATAAATAACTCCCAGAAGAGTCCAGGTATTACAATTAAAATGCTGTTGATTTATGTTGTTATATTATTCATCATGACCAGACAGGCCTACTATTACCAATAGCCTACTACATGGAAATCAGGTTAATATCAAGTCAATATCAGGTCAATATCAGGTCATTATCAGGTCATTATCAAGTCAATATCAGGTCAATTTCAAGTCAATATCAGGTCAATATCAAGTCAATATCAGGTCAATATCAGGTCAACATCATGTCAATATCAGGTCAATAGCAGGTCAACATATGTCAATATCAGGTCAATAGCAGGTCAATATCAGGTCAATAGCAGGTCAACATCATGTCAATATCATCATGTCTTTATCAAGTCAATATCAAGTCAATATCAAGTCAATATCAAGTCAATATCAGGTCTTTATCAAGTCAATATCAGGTCAAAATCAGGTCTTTATTAGGTAGATATCATGTCTATATCAGGTAAGTATCAGGTCAATATTAGGTCAATATCAGGTCATTATCATGTCAATATCATTTTTTTTTCAGGTCAATATCACATCTTTATCAGGTCAAATTTCATGTCAATATCAGGTCTTTATTAGGTCGATATCAGGACTTTATCACGTCATTATTAGGTCAATATCAGGTCTTTATTAGGTCAATAACAGGTCAATATTTATTTTTTACCTTTTTTAACTAGGCAAGTCAGTTAAGAACAAATTATTTTCTTCAATGACAGCCTAGGAACAGTGGGTTAACTTCCTTGTTCAGAACTTGGTAGAACTACATAATTTTTTCCTTGTAAGCTCTGGGAATCAAACTTGCAACCTTTCGGTTACAAGCCCAAAGCTATAACCACTAGAATTCCTGCCGCCCCAAAATCAGGTCAATATCATGTCAATATCAGTTCAATATCAGGTCGATAGCAGGTCAATATCAGTTTATTGTCAGTTCGATATAATTTCAATATCACGTCAATCTCACGTCAATATCAAGTCAATTTCAAGTAAATATCACGTATTTATTAGATCAATATAAAGTCTTTATCAGGATAATATAACATCAATATCACGTCTTTATTAGGTCAAAATCCCGTCATTACTATGTCAATATCAGGTCAATATCAGGTCAAAATCACGTCTTTACTATGTCAATATCAGGTAAATATCACGTCATTTTCAAGTCAATATCACGTATTTATTAGATCAATATCATGTCTTTATCAGGTTAATATCAGGACAGTATCAGGTCTTTGATAGGTCAACATCACGTCAATATCAGGTCAATATCATGTCTTTATTAGGTCAAAATCACGTCTTTATTAGGTCAATATCAGGTCAATATGAGGACAATATCAGGTTTTTGATAGGTCAATATCATGTCTATATCAGTTCAATATCAGTTCAATATAATTTCAATATCACGTCAATTTCAAGTCAAAATCACGTATTTATTAAATAAATATCACATCTTTACTATCTCAATATCAGGTCAATATGAGGACAATATCAGGTCTTTGATAGGTCAATATCATGTCAATATTAGGTCAATATCATGTCAATATCAGATATTTATTAGGTCAATATCCTGTCAATATCCGTTAAACATAATTTCAATATCAGGTCAATATCACGTCAATTTCAAGTCACAATCACGTATTTATTATGTCAATATTATGTCAATATCAGGTCAATATCATAACAATATCATGTCAAAATCACGTCTTTATTAGGTCAATATTATGTCAATATCAGGTCAATATCATGTCAATATCAGGTCAATATCAGGTCAATATCAGGTCAGATTCAGGTCAATATCAGGTTAATATCACGTCTATATTAGGTCTTAATTACATAAATATCAGGTCAATATCATGTCAATGTCATGTCAATATCACATCTTTATCAGGTCAATATCAGGTTAATATCACGTCTATATTAGGTCTTAATTACATAAATATCAGGTCAAAATCATGTCAATGTCATGTCAATATCATATCTTTATCAGGTCAATATCATGTCAATATCATGTCAATTTCAGGTCAATATGAAGACAATATTAGGTTAAGATCAGGTCAAAATCAGGTCTTTATCAGGTCAAAATCATGTCAAAATCAGGACAATATCACTTCTTTATTAAGTCAATATCAGGTTAATATCAGGACAATATCATGTCAATATCATGACAATATCAGGTCAATATCACGTCTTTATCACGTCAATATCAGGTCAATATCAGGTCTTTATTAGGTCAGTATTACATCAATATCACGTCTTTATTAGGTCAAAATCACGTCTTTACTATGTCAATATCAGGTCAATATCAGGTCAATATCAGGTCTTTGATAGGTCAATATCATGTCAATATCAGGTCAATATTAGGTCAATATTAGGTCAATATCAGGTCAATATCATTGTCACGAATCCCGCCGAAGATGGTGCCTCTTCCTGTTCGGGCGGCGCTCGGCGGTCGTCGTCGCCGGCCTACTAGCTGCCATCGATTCCCTTTTTTGTTTCTGTTAGTTTGGTCTGATTGGTTACACCTGTTTTGAGTTTAGTTTTGTGTGGCCAGGCCCGCTATTGTGCGGGCTTGTTTTCTGTTCATGGTGTTTGATTATTTGTGGATTCTATTTTTCCGGACAGTTTAGTCCTGTTTGTTTGGACTGGTTATTTCATGCGCCCTTGTGTTTGGCATG
>NC_092154.1:15015376-15082876 GCF_045791955.1 Oncorhynchus clarkii lewisi
GTCCCAAACGGCACATTATTCCCTATGTGGTGCAGACAACTTTACCCAAAAGTAGTGCACTAAATAGGGAATAGGGGGACATTTGGGACAAAGCCAAAGGCTATTTTCTCATTTAACATTGTTTTTAAGACTAGTCATAGATCTTAATGACATTCCTAGACTACTGTAGGCTGTAATGCAGTAAGGCATGTTTTAATGTAACGTTTAGCTGTCTTGAGAAAAAATGATATCCACCTGTTATTTTTAGCGTTCTGTTTATACAAAAATGTGCTTAAACACTTAATTTTACAGGCCTATTTCAGCTGGTATTTATTGTATATTAACTATGAAATCATGTGGTAACATTGGGCACTTTTGATGTTTTTATTCACCTCTTCGAAATGGTAGTCTACGTAGTCAGCTTGTTTCAAATAATCAATGAACCCTTCCCAAAAAACAAAATCCTTGATTATCATTAGAAAAATGTTAATATCAAGACATTAAAAATAGATAAAGCCTAACCTAATTTGCCGCCTGTGTTGAATCCTCCACCCTCCATTTTCTCCACTACCATAATCCCCTGGCCTAGGCTTGATGTTTGTCATTGGGGTTGGTTGGCCGTTGCACAGCCAGTGATCGAAGCCCTAATGCAATTGACTACCTGCTGTTGGCTGACATTAATAAAGATGGAACACGTAGAGGAAATTAAAGGCTTACTTTCCTATTTGTAATGAGATCTTATCCATCACACTCTGCTCTTTAACCCCTGCACAGTGTTCCATCGGAACATTCCAATTAGAGCTAAATCAGCCCCTATGCCGGGCTGGGCTTGGCTGGGCTCTCTCTCTCTCCTCCCTATCTTTCTCTCTTCCCTCTCTCACTCTCTCTCCACTCTCTCACTCTCTCTTGCATGCTCTCCCTCTCTCTCTCTCTCTCTCTCTCTCTCTCTCTCTCTCTCTCTCTCTACCATCACTTCTCTCAGTCTCTCTCTTTCTCCACCCTCACTCCTCTCAGTCTCTCTCTTTCTTCACCATCACTCCTCTCAGTCTCCCGCTTCCTCTACCTTCACTCCTCTGTCTCTCTCTCTCTCTCTACCCTCATTCTTCAGTCTCTCTCTTTCTCCACCCTCACTCCCCTCTCTCTTTCTCTACCCTCACTCATCTCTGTCTCTCTCTCTCTCTCTACCCTCACTCCTCTCAGTCTCTCTCTTTCTTCACCCTCACCCCTCTGTCTCTCTCTTTCTCTACCTTCACTCCTCTGTCTCTCTCTCTCTCTCTACCCTCATTCCTCTCAGTCTCTCTCTTTCTCCACCCTCACTCCTCTCTCTCTTTCTCTACCCTCACTCATCTCGGTCTCTCTCTCTCTCTCTACCCTCACTCCTCTCAGTCTCTCTCTTTCTCCATCCTCACTCCTCCCAGTCTCTCTCTTTCTCCACCCTCACTCCTCTCTGTCTCTCTCTTTCTCCACCCTCACTCCTCTCTCTCTTTCTCTACCCTCACTCATCTCTGTCTCTCTCTCTCTCTACCCTCAATCCTCTCAGTCTCTCTCTTTCTCCACCCTCACTCCTCTCGCTCTTTCTCTACCCTCACTCATCTCTGTCTCTCTCTCCCTCTCTCTACCCTCACTCCTCTCAGTCTCGTTCTTTCTCCAACCTCACTCCTCTCTGTCTCTCTTTCTCTACCCTCACTCTTCTCAGCCTCTTTCTTTCTCCACCCTCACTCCTCTCTGTCTCTCTCTTTCTCTACCCTCACTCCTCTCTGTCTCTCTCCTTCTCCACCTTCACTCCTCTCTGTCTCTCTCTTTCTCTACCCTCACTCCTCTCTGTCACTCTCTTTCTCTACCCTCACTCCTCAACTCTCCCTCTCTCCCCCTCACCCTCTGCCCTCCTGTACACTCTCTATTCCCTTTCTAGTTCCCTCTTCCACTCAATTTCTTCCCATTTCTCATCCCATTTCTCATCCCATACCTCATCCCATACCTCATCCCCTACCTCATCCCTACCTCATCCCCTTGTTGCTATCTCTATTACTCAACCTCTTTTTTGTCAGGTCCTCTCTATACCAAAACAATGGTGTGTGTGTGTGTGTGTGGGGGGGGGGGGGGGGGGGGGGGTGTAGTGCGGTGAAGCAGCACTTCCCTGTTCTCAGTAAAGGTGTGTTTTAAACCCCCACGGTAGAGTGGTTCCAGTGGAGGCATTCCTGGAACCTGTTATGATGGGTCGTGTCCCAAGTGGCACCCTATTCCCTATTACATAGTGCACTAATTTTGACCAGAGCCTTAGGCCTTGTTCAAAAGTAGTGCACTAAATAGGGAATGTGGTGCCATTCTGGACACAGACATGGTATTATCTATTATTAATGAATGTGGTTCCTCACACTGATGTGACAGATCAGCTCTCCTCCTGTAGTCTGTGATGCTCTCCTCTCTGCCTGCCTGTTCACCATGCTTCCATGCCTCTAGGGCTCTGTGGTCCAGGAGAACAACCTCCAGGACCATGTCTTCGTCCAAAATGGCACGATACTGCCTATATAGTGAACTACTTTTGACCAGGGCCCACAGGGCCCAAAGTAGTGCACTAAACATTTGGGATGCTGCCCATGACTGACTTGGATTTAGGTTCCAGGAACACAGGCGTGTCTATCTATCTATGCTGCAGTGCTATGATGATACAAACGTTACACAAGTAGTAAATAGCACTCATTCTCAGAATATGTTTGCATCCCAAATGGCACCTTATTCCCTTCATAGTGCCCTACATTTGACCAGGGCCCATAGGGTTCTGTTCAAATGTAGTGCACTAAATATAGGGAATAGGCTGGCATTTGGGATGCGATTGGGTGTGGTGCTATGACTTCCAATAGTGTCCACAAGGGGGCAGTGGCTGTACAGTAGACTTGGTGGTGCATGAAGGACGGTAACTGGCTCGCTTCCATCTAGGTTGGATAGGGTTAAAACTTCATGTGTAGAAAAAGTCTATGGGACATTATATAAATTTGCATTACACTCTATGGCACGGCAAGGCAGTGCTGTACGGTCTTCTACTGATGGAGTTTTCAGTGCTTTGTTCCTCTAGCCTATCATCTAAACTAGGATAGATACTGCAGAAGACCAAGCAGTGGAGATGAGGAAAGGGAGAAGTGCCTTATAATGAAAAAGGGTTTTAAACTTAATACATGTCGGAATTTTCAAGGAAAGAAGTCTCCAGATGGGTTTTGACATTGCTTGTATGTAGAGAGGAGAGACATTTTATTGAATTCTAATGCTCTCTCTGGTCTATAGGATACTTTGGTATGGCAGTTTCTACATACTGCTCTCTCTCTCTCTCCCTCTCTCTCTCTCTCTCTCTCTCTCTCTCTCTCTCTCTCTCTCTCTCTCTCTCTTTATCCATTTTTGGAGGCCGGCTGGATTGTCAATCTGGCATCTCTAAAGCCTTGTTCACACTGCAGGCCTTTTTCAGTTTGGTATTTCAAATCCGTTTTGGAATACTGACTGTCCAAACAGCAAGGTGCAAGTGACCAAATCGGATTTGTGCATGTTCAGACATCAGTCATTTACTAACATGGCTACGCTAGATGTCATAGTAACGACGGGTGTGTGCTCAGTGGTGTACGCTGATTGGTCGTGGTGCACATGATTCCTATCACTCAGAAGATATGTAGCAAGCTAAGGTGACAAAAATGCCTGTCATGGACATTTCCCAGTTGCTCTGTTCAAAATCATAGTGTAAGAAGAACACTTAAAGCCTCAAAGGACAAGATGATCCAACTTTCTAAACAAGTCCTTTTTGTCTAGCCACAGCAGTCAACTAGTTAACTAGGTAGCTGTTTAGCTTCCTAGAGCATTAACTCATCTGCTTGTAAACAGTTGACAAGCAAGTTAGCAACTACATGTTCTTGTCAAACTGTCAACAGAGTAGCTAGCAAGCAACAAGATATACCAAATAACAGTCTAAAAATCACTTGAGGCCAAATCAATCAGATTTGACATGAGCTGCATGGCCAGGAATCAGATTTGGATCTGATTTCAAACCACTTACGAAGGCTTGAATTATCCGATTCCATGTGCTTTGTGGCTGTTCAGACAGCAGGAAAAATAAAAGTTTTGAATCGGATATGCAAAAAAATAGGGCTGTATCTCCATATGATAATGGAGAATTGACTATTTACTGTCCATGGAACATCTCCCTCCGCTTGCCAGACATGGCCACTGTGGCACATGGAGTCAGTGTGTGTCGAGTCTAAACTCTAAGAAAAAAGGGTTCCAGAGGGTTTCTTCGGCTGTCCCCATAGTACAGGATGGGCAACTTTGATAGGGGTAGGGCCCACAATTTGTTTTAACTCATCATGAGGAGCCACAGTGGCTCGTGGGTCTGTGTACCCACATCCACATTTTGAAATTGCACCTTGTGTATTCTATTATTCTAACTCTCAACAGTAAGTTGAGACCCCAACTGAGTTCCTAAAAAAAAATATATATATATATATATAATAATGAATGTATTCTTTTTTGGGGGGTGGGTTGAAATTAGTCTGTGGGTCTACAAAAGATGGGCCGGCCCACGGGCCGCCATTTGCCCATCCCTGCCATAGGAGAACCCTTTTTGGTTCCAGGTAGAACCCTTTTAGGTTTCATGTAAAACCCTCTGTGGAAAGGTGGATGGAACCCAAAAGGGTTTTAGCTGGAACCAAAAGGGTTCTACCCGGAACCATAAAAGGTTCTTCAAAGTGTTCTTCTATGGGGACAGCCGAAGAACCGTTTTAGGTTCAAGATAGCCTCTTTTTTTCTACGACTGTATGTCAATGACCTGATAAAAGACAGAAGGCTTGTTTGTCCCTTTTCTCCCTGTGTGTCTGTCTGCAGCTCCTTCTGCTCTGCTCTGAATCACCATGGTTGAGTCCCAAATGGCACTCTATTCCCTATATAGTGCACAACTCATACAGGCCCTGGTCAAAAGTAGTGCACTATATAGGGAACAAGGTGCCATTTGGGACTCAACCTCTGACATCCCGAAGGCTGAGACGACCTCCTATCCCTATCTCTCTCTCTCCTCCTCCTCCTCCTCCTCCTCCTCCTCCTCCTCCTCATGGGTCTGCAGTAGATTATTGCTCTGCCTAAAAGGCTGAGGATATTGCTTTGCCTGACGGGCAAATTCTCTCTCTCTCTCTCTCTCTCTCTCTCTCTCTCTCTCTCTCTCTCTCTCTCCCCCATGCAACCCCCATGCTCTCTCTCTCTCTCTCTCTCTCTCTCTCTCTCTCTCTCTCTCTCTCTCTCTCTCTCTCTCTCTCTCTCTCTCTCTCTCCCTCTCTCTCCCTCTCCCTCTCTCTCTCCCTCTCTCTCCCTCTCTCTCTCTCTCCCTCTCTCTCTCCCCCTCCCCCAGTAGCACGGTAGTAACCTCCACTTGGGGCCAGCCCTGCCTTCTGCCTCTGCCACCGTTATTTCCCCGGGGACTTTTTGGAATCAAATTTCCAAAGACCCTCATAGGAGAAATTTGGTAAAATGTCACAGGGCCCAACCCCCTGGGGTTGGATGCGAGGGGCTCATCGGCATAACACTGAGCAAACCAAAACACATTAGCAGGCTGGGATAGCTGAGGCCTGGGTAGCTTCGTTAAAACAGCAGCCCTCCCAGTTTTACAAGTACTAAACTCGACCCCAGGCTCTACAGCCCCCATGCAACCCCCATGCTCCAATCATACACCTCCTCTCTCCGTGTGAGATTACTATCCCCTTGAGTTAAACTACTTCTATGCTCGCTTCGAAGCAAATAACATTGAAACATGCATGAGAGCACCAGCTGTTCCGGACAACTGTGTGATCATGCTCTCCGCAGCCAATGTGAGTAAGACCTTTAAACAGGCCAACATTTACAAGGCCGCAGGGCCAGACGGATTACCAGGACGTGTACTGCGAGCATGCTCAGTGTCTTCACTGACATTTTCAATTTCTTCCTGTCCGAATCTGTAATACCAACATATTTTAAGCAGACCACCATAGTCTCTGTGCCCAAGAACACAAAGGTAACCTGCCTAGATGACTACCGACCTTAGCACTCTCGTCTGTAGTCATGAAGTGCTTTGAAAGGCTGGTCATAGCTCACATCAACACCATTATCACAGAGACCCTAGACCCACTTCAATAGACCTGCATATCGCCCTAACAGATCCACAGATGATGCAATCTCTATTGCACTCCACACTGCCCTTTCCCACCTGGACAAAAGGAACATCTATGTGAGAATGCTATTCATCGACTACAGCTCAGCGTTCAACACCATAGTGCCCTCAAAGCTCATCAATTAGCTAAGGACTCTGGGACTTAAAATCTCCCTCTGCAACTGGATCTTGGACTTCCTGACCGGCCGCCCCCCAGGTGGTAAGGGTAGGTAACAACACATCCTCCAAGCTGAATTTCAACACAGGGGCCACTCAGGGGTGCATGCTCAGCCTACCTCCTGTACTCCCTGTTCACTCACTGCATGGCCAGGCACGACTCCAACACCATCATTAAGTTTGCCGATGACACAACAGTGGTAGGCCTGATCACTGACAGCGACTGTGAATTCTATTAGCATGTCGAATGAGCTACGAGCTGGTAGCATTCTGGATCATTGCTACTCAATGACTATCGCCCTTTTGCACTCACTTCTGTCATCATGAAGTGCTTTGAGAGACTAGTCAAGGATCATATCACCTCCACCCTACCTGATACCCTAGACCCACTCCAATTTGCTTACCGCCCCAATAGGTCCACTGACGATGCAATCGCCATCACACTTCACACTGCCCTATCCCATCTGGACAAGAGGATTACCTATGTAAGAATGTTGTTCATTGACTTCAGCTCAGCATTTAACACTATAGTACCCTCCAAACTAATCAATAAGCTCGAGACCCTGGGTCTCGACCCCGCCCTGTGTAACTGGCTCCTGGACTTTCTGACAGGTCTCTCCCAGGTGGTGAAGGTAGGAAACAACTTCTCCA
Source organism: Oncorhynchus clarkii lewisi (assembly GCF_045791955.1). Lineage (NCBI taxonomy): Eukaryota > Metazoa > Chordata > Actinopteri > Salmoniformes > Salmonidae > Oncorhynchus > Oncorhynchus clarkii. Next base: position 15,022,335 of record NC_092154.1, read on the forward strand.
CCCCGCTAATCCTCAACACTGGGGCCCCACAAGGGTGCGTTCTCAGCCATCTCCTGTACTCCCTGTTCACCCATGACTGCGTGTCCATGCACGCTTCCAACTCAATCATCAAGTTTGCAGGCAACACTACAGTGGTAGGCTTGATTATCAACAACAATGAAACAGCCTACAGGGAGGAAGTGAGGAAAATAACCTCTCACTCTACATCAACAAAACAAAGGAGATGATCATGGACTTCAGGAAACAGCAGAGGGAGCACCCCTATCCACATCGATGGGACAGTAGTGGAGAAGGTGGAAAGTTTTAAGTTCCTCGGCGTACACGTCACGGACAAACTGAAATGGTCCACCCACACAGCCTGCGTGGTGAAGAAGGCGCAACAGCGCGTCTTCAACCTCAGGAGGCTGAAGAAATTTCACAGATGCACAATCGAAAGCATCCTGTCAGGCTGTATCACCGACCTGATACGGCAACTGCACCTCCCTCAACCGCAAGGCTCTCCAGAGGGTGGTGCGGTCTGTACAACGCATCACAGGGGGCAAACTTCCTGCCCTCCAGAACACCTACAGCACCCAATGTCACAGGAAGGCCAAAAAGATCACCAAGAACAACAACCACCCGAGCCACTGCCTGTTCACCCCGCAATCATCCAGAAGGAGAGGTCAGTACAGGTGCATCAAAACTGGGACTGAGAGACTGAAAAACAGCTTCTATCTCAAGGCCATCAGACTGTTAAACAGCCACCACTAACACGGAGAGGCTGCTGCCAACATACTGACTCAGATCTCTGGCCACTTAAATAAATGGACTTAAATTAATAAAGGTATCACTAGTCACTTTGAATAAATCAACTTTAATAATGTTTACATATCCTACATTACTCATCTCATATGTATATACAGTACTGTATTCTATACCATCTACTGCATCTTGCTCATCCATATATATGTACATATTCTTATTCATCCCTTTACATTAGTGTGTATAAGGTAGTCATTGTGAATTTGTTTGATTACTTGTTAGATATTACTGCATGGTCGGAACTAGAAACACAAGCATTTCACTACACTCGCATTAACATCTGCTAACCATGTGTATGTGACCAATAAAATGTGATTTTATTTGATTTAATGAGACAGCCTATAGGGAGGAGGTCAGAGACCTGGCTGTGTGGTGCCAGGACTAACATGATCCAAGCACACCAAGACAGTCTACCTATCCCCATCAGAAGACTGAAAAGATTTGGCATGGGTCCTCAGATCCTCAAAAAGTTCTACAGATTCACCATCGAGCGCATGATTGCATCACCGCCTGCTATCGTAACTGCTCGGCCTCCGACCACAAGGCACTACAGAGAGTAGTGTGTACGGCCCAGTACTTCACCGGGGCCAAGCTTCCTCCCATCCAGGACCTATATACCAGTCGGTGTCAAAGGAAGGCCCGAGAAATTGTCAAAGACTCCAGCCACCCTAGTCATAGAGTGTACTCTCTGCTACCGCACGGCAAGCGGTACCTTAGTCTATGTCCAAGAGGCTTCTAAACAGCTTCTACCCCGAAGCCATAAGACTCCTGAACAAGTAATCAAATGTCTACCCAAACTATTTGCATTGCCCCCCCTTTTATGCCACTGCTACAGTACTCTCTGTTATTATCTATGCATAGTCACTTTAATAACTCTACCTACATGTACATATTATCTTAATTACCTCGACTAACCGCTGCCCCCGCACATTGACTCTGTATCAGTACCCCCTGTATATAGTCTCCACATTGACTCTGTATCAGTACCCCCTGTATATAGTCTCCACATTGACTCTGTACCGGTACCCCCTGTATATAGTCTCCACATTGACTCTGTACCGTTACCCCCTGTATATAGTCTCCACATTGACTCTGTACCGTTACCCCCTGTATATAGTCTCCACATTGACTCTGTACCGGTACCCCCTGTATATAGTCTCCACATTGACTCTGTACCGTTACCCCCTGTATATAGTCTCCACATTGACTCTGTACCGTTACCCCCTGTGTATAGTCTCCACATTGACTCTGTACCGTTACCCCCTGTGTATAGTCTCCACATTGACTCCGTACCGGTACCCCCTGTATATAGTCTCCACATTGACTCTGTACCGTTACCCCCTGTATATAGTCTCCACATTGACTCTGTACCGTTACCCCCTGTATATAGTCTCCACATTGACTCTGTACCGGTACCCCCTGTATATAGTCTCCACATTGACTCTGTACCGTTACCCCCTGTATATAGTCTCCACATTAACTTTGTACCGTTACCCCCGGTATATAGTCTCCACATTGACTCTGTACCGTTACCCCCTGTATATAGTCTCCACATTGACTCTGTACCGGTACCCCCTGTATATCATCTCCACATTGACTCTGTATCGGTACCCCCTGTATATAGTCTCCACATTGACTCTGTACCGGTACCCCCTGTATATAGTCTCCACATTGACTCTGTACCGGTACCCCCTGTATATAGTCTCCACATTGACTCTGTACCGGTACCCCCTGTATATAGCCTCCACATTGACTCTGTACCGGTACCCCCTGTATATAGTCTCCACATTGACTCTGTATCAGTACCCCCTGTATATAGTCTCCACATTGACTCTGTACCGGTACCCCCTGTATATAGTCTCCACATTGACTCTGTACCGGTACCCCCTGTATATAGCCTCCACATTGACTCTGTACCGTTACCCCCTGTGTATAGTCTCCACATTGACTCTGTACTGGTACCCCCTGTATATAGTCTCCACATTGACTCTGTACCGGTACCCCCTGTATATCATCTCCACATTGACTCTGTATCGGTACCCCCTGTATATAGTCTCCACATTGACTCTGTACCGGTACCCCCTGTATATAGTCTCCACATTGACTCTGTACCGGTACCCCCTGTATATAGCCTCCACATTGACTCTGTACCGGTACCCCCTGTATATAGTCTCCACATTGACTCTGTACCGGTACCCCCTGTATATAGCCTCCACATTGACTCTGTACCGGTACCCCCTGTATATAGCCTCCACATTGACTCTGTACCGGTACCCCCTGTATATAGTCTCCACATTGTTATTTTACTGCTGCTCTTTAACTACTTCTTTTGAACTATTTCTTATTCATATTTTTTAAACTTCATTGTTGGTTAGGGGTTTGTAAGTAAGCATTTCACTGTAAGGTTGTATTCGGCGCATGTGACTAATACAATTTGATTTGATATGATTTGATTTGAAGGGACTAATGAAGGTGATGATGAGAAGGAGGGATGGAGGGATATGAGATGAAGGGATATGGGATGGAGGGATATGGAATGGAGGGATGGAGGGATGTGGGATGGATGGAGGGATGTGGAATGGATGTTTATGGGAAGGCGGGATTTAGGTATTTGGGATGTAGGGATATGGTATGGAGGGATGGAGGGATGGAGGGATATGGTATGGAGGGATGGAGGGATATGGTATGGAGGGATGGAGGGATATGGTATGGAGGGATGGAGGGATATGGTATGGAGGGATGGAGGGATATGGTATGGAGGGATGGAGGGATATGGTATGGAGGGATGGAGGGATGTGGGACGGAGCTGGGTGTGTAAGAACTCCTTGTTAGTCTGGACATGCTCCATGTTGAAACCTATGGATCTGGCTGTCAACCCTCCAACCCTTAACCTCTCAGCACCTTGCCTATTCTATATGCGTTCATTGAAACGCCTGGCTGGTTTGGAATTACAGCACGGCCGCTGTCAGTCTTCCAGTGCAGACAGGTGATGGGTTCCTATCTCAGATACACATTATATACTCTCACTACTAGATTGATAGCCGCATGGGACCAGGCGATATGTGTATTATATACTGTCCCGTTCAATGAAGGGGCTGAATGCACCTGATGCCATGCATTGTCATCATATGTCAAATCGAATCCTGATGGAATAGAATTCATCAGTCATTTCTTTCTAGAATAAGAATATAGAATGGTACCAGAGCTCCTCTATACAGTACAGTGAACTCTCTACTGCAGAAATACAAATGTACTTAGTGGCCTGTGTTTTAATTAACAATATGATGCAGATGTTGAACATGAAGAACACTTGTGACGTTTTGTAATGAAAGGAATCACATAGGCTGCTTCCCAAATGGAACCATATTCCCATGTAGTGCACTACTTCTGACCAGGATCCATGGGGCTCTAGTCAAAATCAGTGCACTTTGTAGGGAATGTGGTGCCATTTGGGACGCTCACTATGTGAGTCCTTTCATTACAGTCAGTGAATGCTGATTTTATAATAAATGCAATGGACAGAACAATGCAGCCAGAATACATTTGTAAAACACCACAAGTCTTCTTCAGGTTCAATATCTGTATCATATTGTTAATATCTGCATCATTCTCGCTTGCTCTTGTTCTCGTTCTCGTTCTCCTTCTGCCCTGTGGGTCAGCCTCAGTTTAATTGTATTGTGTGAAATATTCATGGGGATCCGGGACAGATAAGTGAAGTTATGGGAATAAATGAGGGCCTGATGAGCTTCATAAATCATAGTGAGATTCACAATAGGTCTTGTGTCAGTGGGCTGACCGGGGGAACAATTTACAGAGTGATTTGAGAATGTAACGGCAATTATCATGGTAAGTACTGTACGTTAGGCTACATGGCTGGGCTGGGTTGTGTTAAATTGTCTAATTGTTTTGTGAATAAGACAAAAGTGATACTTGAGGCATAGTATAGGCCTACAACTTCAAGGAACAGTATGTACTTGATTTGATTTGGGAAGCAAATGCTTTACTCTAATTCCTGTTATTATTACCTCTGCTTTTGGAGGGTTCCAAAACAGTGGTTGAGTTAGTTGAGCATAGCTATTTGAAGTTTTACAGTAATTATTTTATATTGTCAACTATTGGCCATGCTCTATCCCTATGCATCACAAAATGGCACCCTTTTCCCTACGGATAGGGAATAGGCTGCCATTTGGGACACACTGGCTGTCTTCCACCCACCGCATGTATAAAGAAAGCGTGACCGAAACTTGGGCAGTAAAAATTATTCCTATAATCCCTTAGCTTTTTATTTTTATAGTCTACGGGCCTGAGGGAAGGACTCTGCTGATCTTGGCTTTATTTTGTTATTTCAATCATGGCACCCATGATGCATGGCATCCCTCATGGGTGCTGTTCCACAGTCCACAGCAAATGGACTTGCTTTTCATTTACAGAGGAGAGAGATAGAGAGAGAATAAGGAAAGTAGTGTGGAAACATACCAAAAAACAATTAGGCAACAACAGATTCAATCCCTTTTATACATCTTCCTGGACAAAATGTTTTACTGTAAGGTGTGGACTTGGCAGTAGAAAACCTAAACATTATTTGACCTCTCAGCTTCCAAATCAAATGTAAAATTTTCAAGCAGACAACCTAAGAAAATTTACAACAATGACAAATGGTTTGACGAAGAATGCAAAAATGTAAGAAAGAAATTAAGAAACCTATCCAACCAAAAACATAGAGACCCAGAAAACCTGAGCCTAAACCTTCACTATGGTGAATCACTAAAACAACACAGAAATACACAATGGAAAAAGAAGGAACAGCACGTCAGGAATCAGCTCAATGTAATTGAAGAATCCATAGAATCTAACCACTTCTGGGGAAATTGGAAAACACTAAACAAACAACAACACGAAGAGTTATCTATCCAATACAGAGATGTATGGATAAATCTCTTCTCAAATATTTTTGGCCCTAGCACAAAGAACAAAGTACAAACAGCAAAAACAAATGCATGATCAGATACAAGTCTTAGAACCCACTGGATTCTCCAATTACATTGAAATACCCAACCCAAAAAGGCCTGTGGTCATTAACAGCAGACAATGTACTGAACAAATGTCAAATTAGCTTTTTACCAAATTACCGTATGACAGTCCACGTATTCACCATGCATACCTTAATTGACAAACAAGCAAACCAAAACAAAGGCAAAGTCTTCTCATGCTTTGTTGATTTATAAAATGCTTTTGACTCAATTTGGCATGAGGGTCTGCTATACAAATGGATGGAAAGTGGTGTTGGGGGAAAAACATACGACATTATAAAATCCATGTACGCAAACAACAAGTGTGCGGTTAAAATTGGCAAAAAAAACACATTTCTTTCCACAGGGCCGTGGAGTGAGACAGGGATGAAGATTAAGCCCCACCCTCTTCAACATATATATCACAAATTGGCGAGGGCACTAGAACAGTCTTCAGCACCCTGCCTCACCCTACTAGAATCTGAAGTCAAATATCTACTGTTTGCTGATGATCTGGTGCTTCTGTCCCCAACCAAGGAGGGCCTACAGCAGCACCTAGATCTTCTGTACAGATTCTGTCTGACCTGGGCCCTGAAATGAAATGTCAGTAAGACAAAAAATAATGGTGTTCCAAAAAATGTCCAGTTGCCAGCACCACAAATACAAATTCCATCTAGACACCATTGCCATAGAGCACACAAAAAAACTATACATACTTTGGTCTAAACATCAGTGCCACAGGTAACTTCCAGAAAGCTATGAACAATCTGACAAGGCAAGAAGGGCCTTCTATGCCATCCAAAGGAACATCACATTTGACAAACCAATTAGGATCTGGCTAAAAATACTTTAATCAGTTATAGAATCCATTGCCCTTCATGGTTATGAGGTCTGGGGTCTGCACACCAACCAATAATTCACGAAATGGGACAAACACCAAATTGAGACTGCATGCAGAATTCTGCAAAAATATCTTCTGTGTACAACGTAGAACACCAAATAATGCATGCAGAGCAGAATTAGGCCGATACCCGCTAATTATCAAAATCCAGAAAAGAGACTTTCAATTCTACAACCACCTAAAAGGAAGAGATTCCCAAACCTTCCATAACAAAGCCATCATCTACAGAGAGATGAACCTGGAGAAAAGCACCCTAAGCTAGCTGGTCCTGGGCCTCTGTTCACAAACACAAACAGACACCACAGAGCCCCAGGACAGCAACACAATTAGAACCAACCAAATCATGAGAAAACAGAAATATAATTACTTGACACATTGGAAATAATCTAGAATGCTATTTGTCCCTAAACAGAGAGTACACAGTGGCAGAATACCTGACCACTGTGACTGACCCAAACTTAAGGAAACTTTGATAGACTTAGCATAGACTTGCTATTGAGAAAAGCCGCCGTAGGCAGACCTGGCTCTCAAGAGAAGACAGTATATATGCTCACTGCTCACAAAATGAGGTGGAAACTGAGCTGCACTTTCTAACCTCCTGACAAATGTATGACCATATTAGAGAAACATATTTCCCTCAGATTACACAGACCCACAAAGAATTTTAAAACAAATCCAATTCTGAAATTAAAGTGTGCCATCACAGCAGCAAGATTTGTGACCTGTTGCCACAAGAAAAGGTCAACCAGTGAAGAACAAAACACCATTGTAAATCCAAACCATATTTATGTTTATTTATTTTCCCATTTGTACTTTAACTATTTGCATATCGTTACAACATTGTATATAGACATAATATGACGCTTGAAATGTCTTTATTCTTTTGGAACTTTTGTGAGTCTAATGTTTACTGTTAATTTGTTTACTGTTTATTTCAATTTTGTTTATTATCTATTTCACTTGCTCTGGCAATGTTAACATATGTTTCCAATGCCAATAAAGCCCTTAAATTGAATTGAGAGAGAGAGGTAACTACAGTGCAGAGAAAAAGTAATAGAGAGAGGGAGAAAGAGTAAGGGAGAACGTTTGAGAGAAGGAGAGAGAAAGGGTGAGAGGGAGAGAGAGAGGCAGCTACAGCACTCTAACCTGCTGAGTTGTTGTTCATCATATCTCTCAGTAAAATGCTGGGCACCTGGGTCAAATATGGAGGAGCAGAAAGCTCCTGCGTAATACAAACTGGTGGAAGAAATGCTCGAAATTAGCTTGAATGAGTAGAGCCTGGTCTCATAGACTAGATGTAACATAGTAAAAGTACACCTGGGACACTCAAAATAGTATGATACATTGCGTTTTGTATGGTTACATAAGACAGAAGTTTACTTAAGGCATAAACAGGGGGTTGGTCAGGGTGGATGGTTGGGTGTATGATGCGAACATCTAGCAACCCAAAGGTTGCGTGCTCGAATCTCATCACAGACAACTTAGCATGTTAGCTAATTAGCAACTTTACAACTACTTACTACTTTTTAGCTACTTTGCATCTACTTAGCATGCTAGCTAACCCTTCCACTAACCGTAACCTTAACCCTTTAACCTAACTCCTAACGTAACATTAACCCTAACCCCTAACCCTAACTCCTAGCCTAGCTAGCCTTAGCCACCTACTGTAGCTAACCTTAGCGTTAGCCACCAAGCCACCTAGCTAACATTAGCCACAACAAATTGGAATTCGTATCATATCATATGTTTTGCAAATTCGTAACATATTGTATGAACTGCAATTTGTAACATATTGTATGAATTGCAATTCGCAACATATACCAATTGCTATTCATAACATTTTATACTAAATCAATGGACATCAACAAATTACAGTTTTTTTTTATCGTTTTGGTACTATTTTCACAAGTATGTGGTAAAATTTCACATCTTTTAGTACAAAACTCAAAACAGATAATCGAAAAGGCTGTTTTTTCAAAACTTGAAGCACATTCAACACACAGAATCACACAGTAAGTTTCATCTATTAATGCCTTCCTTTCATATAAAGTAATTGGTGTTCACAGTACAATGGTCACAATACTTTTCAGATGATTCTCTTCTCATTTGTTTAAATAGATTTGACCATCACATAATCCCACTGTGCTTAACGGTTAATCACTTACAAGTTTGGTAAACCTAAAGATTACAAACTGGTTTATCTTCTATATACACTGCTCAAAAAAATAAAGGGAACACTTAAACAACACAATGTAACTCCAAGTCAATCACACTTCTGTGAAATCAAACTGTCCACTTAGGAAGCAACACTGATTGACAATAAATTTCACATGCTGTTGTGCAAATGGAATAGACAACAGGTGGAAATTATAGGCAATTAGCAAGACACCCCCAATAAAGGAGTGGTTCTGCAGGTGGGGACCACAGACCACTTCTCAGTTCCTATGCTTCCAGGCTGATGTTTTGGTCACTTTTGAATGCTGGCGGTGCTTTCACTATAGTGGTAGCATGAGACGGAGTCTACAACCAACACAAGTGGCTCAGGTAGTGCAGCTCACCCAGGATGGCACATCCTTGCGAGATGTGGCAAGGTTTGCTGTGTCTGTCAGCGTAGTGTCCAGAGCATGGAGGCGCTACCAGGAGACAGGCCAGTACATCAGGAGACGTGGAGGAGGCCGTAGGAGGGCAACAATCCAGCAGCAGGACCGCTACCTCCACCTTTGTGCAAGGAGGAGCACTGCCAGAGCCCTGCAAAATGACCTCCAGCAGGCCACAAATGTGCATGTGTCTGCTCAAACGGTCAGAAACAGACTCCATGAGGGTGGTATGAGGGCCCGACGTCCACAGGTGGGGGTTGTGCTTACAGCCCAACACCGTGCAGGACGTTTGGCATTTGCCAGAGAACACCAAGATTGGCAAATTTGCCACTGGTGCCCTGTGCTCTTCACAGATGAAAGCAGGTTCACACTGAGCACATGTGACAGACGTGACAGTCTGGACGCCGTGGAGAACGTTCTGCTGCCTGCAACATCCTCCAGCATGACCGGTTTGGTGGTGGGTCAGTCATGGTGTGGGGTGGCATTTCTTTGGGGGGCCGCATAGCCCTCCATGTGCTCGCCAGAGGTAGCCTGACTGCCATTAGGTACCAAGATGAGATCCTCAGACCCCTTGTGAGACCATATGCTGGTGCGGTTGGCCCTGGGTTCCTCCTAATGCAAGACAATGCTAGACCTCATGTGGCTGGAGTGTGTCAGCAGTTCCTGCAAGAGGAAGGCATTGATGCTATGGACTGGCCCGCCCGTTCCCCAGACCTGAATCCAATTGAGCACATCTGGGACATCATGTCTCGCTCCATCCACCAATGCCACGTTGCACCACAGACTGTCCAGGAGTTGGTGGGTGCTTTAGTCCAGGTCTGGGAGGAGATCCCTCAGGAGACCATCCGCCACCTCATCAGGAGCATGCCCAGGTGTTGTAGGGAGGTCATACAGGCACGTGGAGGCCACACACACTACTGAGCCTCATTTTGACTTGTTTTAAGGACATTACATCAAAGTTGGATCAGCCTGTAGTGTGGTTTTTCACTTTAATTTTGAGTGTGACTCCAAATCCAGACCTCCATGGGTTGATACATTTGATTTCCATTGATAATTTGTATGTGATTTTGTTGTCAGCACATTCAACTATGTAAAGAAAAAATTATTTAATAAGAATATTTCATTCATTCAGATCTAGCATGTGTTATTTTAGTGTTCCCTTTATTTTTTTTGAGCAGTGTATATCAAGGCACAAGGTGAGACCCAAATGCAGACACAGGAGGCAGATGGTTGGAGTCTTACAATGTTTATTAATCCAAAGGGGTAGGTAAGAGAATGGTCGTGGACAGGCAAAAAGGTCAAAACCAGATCAGAGTCCAGGAGGTACAGAGTGGCAGACAGGCTCATGGTCAAGGCACGCAGAATGGTCAGGCAGGCGGGTACAGAGTCCAGAAACAGGCAACGGTCAAAACCGTGAGGACAAAAAAAAGGGAGAATGCAAAAAGCAGAAGAATGGGGAAACCACTGGTTGACTTGGAAACATACAAGACAAACTTGCACAGAGAGACAGGAAACACCGCGATAAATACACTGGGGAAAGCAAGAAACACCTGGAGGGGGTGGAGACAATAAAAAGGACAGGTGAACCTGATCAGGGTGTGACAATATACGGATTTTGAGAACTACAGAAATAAAATGTGTATTTGTAAAGTATAAACATCTAAATTACATGGATGATAATGTACATGACAACCATACATAATGACTACTAGCTATTGCTAATTGAGTTCACATAGTGGTAACCACAATTGGTCACCATATAAAAGGGTGTGTGTGAACACATGCAATTTCTTTCAACATGGAGCAGGATAGACATCAAGGGGGAGGAAGAAATGTAAGAGCTTGTGGACAAGGGCCCCGTCAGAGAGGTGGGCATGGACCCCATCAAGGTGGGCATGTGCCCCATCAAAGAGATGGACATCAGAGGGAGGCAGGGAACTGTTGTGTCTAATGAAGTCTGGGCCAAATCAAATCAAATCAAATCAAATTTTATTTGTCACATACACATGGTTAGCAGATGTTAATGCGAGTGTAGCGAAATGCTTGTGCTTCTAGTTCCGACAATGCAGTAATAACCAACAAGTAATCTAACTAACAATTCCAAAACTACTGTCTTATACACAGTGTAAGGGGATAAAGAATATGTACATAAGGATATATGAATGAGTGATGGTACAGAGCAGCTTAGGCAGGATACAGTAGATGGTATTGAGTACAGTATATACATGAGGTGAGTATGTAAACAAAGTGGCATAGTTAAAGTGGCTAGTGATACATGTATTACATAAGGATGCAGTCGATGATATAGAGTACAGTATATACATATGCATATGAGATGAATAATGTAGGGTAAGTAACATTATATAAGGTAGCATTGTTTAAAGTGGCTAGTGATATATTTACATTATTTCCCATCAATTCCCATTATTAAAGTGGCTGGAGTTGAGTCAGTGTCAGTGTCAGTGTGTTGGCAGCAGCCACTCAATGTTAGTGGTGGCTGTTTAACAGTCTGATGGCCTTGAGATAGAAGCTGTTTTTCAGTCTCTCGGTCCCAGCTTTGATGCACCTGTACTGACCTCGCCTTCTGGATGATAGCGGGGTGAACAGGCAGTGGCTCGGGTGGTTGATGTCCTTGATGATCTTTATGGCCTTCCTGTAACATTGGGTGGTGTAGGTGTCCTGGAGGGCAGGTAGTTTGCCCCCGGTGATGCGTTGTGCAGACCTCACTACCCTCTGGAGAGCCTTACGGTTGTGGGCGGAGCAGTTGCCGTACCAGGCGGTGATACAGCCCGCCAGGATGCTCTCGATTGTGCATCTGTAGAAGTTTGTGAGTGCTTTTGGTGACAAACCGAATTTCTTCAGCCTCCTGAGGTTGAAGAGGCGCTGCTGCGCCTTCTTCACGATGGTGTCTGTGTGAGTGGACCAATTCAGTTTGTCTGTGATGTGTATGCCGAGGAACTTAAAACTTGCTACCCTCTCCACTACTGTTCCATCGATGTGGATAGGGGGGTGTGTAGGGGGGACCATCGATGTTGACCATGTGGTAACCCGAGGCCTTACCATGAGAGGCTGCCATGTTAGTTCACCCCAATTTGAAAAGATCAACTGTCAATTCGATCATGAGAACATTCCACCAAGAAAAGCAGTAAGTCTGCAGGATAAGCGCTATGCGCTACCATTACATTTACAAGAAATTACATATTGTAATGCATGTCAATTCACAAAACATGCTACAGTATTCTTACAGTATGATCTATTGACAGTATACTCCATTCTACTCTCAGAATTGACAGAAGACCTCATGGTGGTGGCTGTGTGCTGACCAACCAGCAGGAGTGGGCAGTGGTGGAAATGGTGAGTGCCAGGAATGACATGCGGCTGTCCGAAATAAAGCAGGCCATTGAGAAGAACAATGACACCTTTGCCAATGTCCTTCAGCCTACCAACAATCACCTGCCTTTTGAAGAGGCACCAGGTATTTCTGAACTACATTTACCTGGTGCCATTTGAGAGAAACGACCGGGTGAAATAACTGCAGGCAGAAGATGTTCAGGTACAGGACTATGTCATGACGTTGGTCTCTTTGGGTATAGCAAGCCCATCCCCATCTCCCTGCCTCCCCCTTTCCTCCTTCAACTAGGTTGCTGTGGTCAGAGAGACGTCGTAAATTCCTGAGAATATCCTCATGGACACATAGTAGAGAGAGAGTACATTTTCATAGAGGACAAAGGAAATCCTTCCACCTCACAGAACTTGAGGTACGAACAAATTTCATGTTCCGGGGAAAGTATAAAAGATCGGTGAAGAATCCAGCTACGAACTGGTTCATTCTATAACGAATGTCAGTCTGAACAATCCCCTCTAACCACAACCGAGAGAGAGAGGGAGAGAGACGGACAATTCTACAAAAGAAATGAACTTTTCACCAGCGATCAAGACGACACACTGAGCGTAAATATATATATTGATTGCAATTGTTCTCGAATGAGTGAGCGTTCATGTGCAAAGGATTAACATTTCAATTATTATAATTATCACTTTATAGTGACTTCTTAGTCGACCCCCACTTCCCCTTCTGTCTAACAAGCCGCCATGCCGTTTTAGCCCACTAGGGCACATTTTCCTATCATTTCATGTAACCACATTTACCTTGTTTATTTGTTTGTTTATGCACTTCTGTGAATTACTTAGTTAGTAATAAATACATGATTTAAGACAACTGATGCATGGATGACTCATAGTGAAGACTGGGTTCGTGCAGATAACCAACAATTTACGACGTTTGGAATGAGACTAACGTGAGGTAAAGTAAATAATTCATTAATTCGAAGACTAATTGATCAGATAAAATATCTGAAAAGTTATTTTAGGAAATGATAACTTTGTAATCTGAATATTTTTCCTTGGTGCCCCGACTTCCTAGTTAATTAGTTACGTGATTAATCAGTTGATCGCGTAATAACTAATTACAGAGAATCTTTGATAAAAACTATCAGTCTTCAGTTAATGATAGTAAAGACACAACATTTATATACTGTGTTACTATTTGAGGCACATGCTATTTAACAATATCATATTGGAACTATACTGTAAAAAATAACTAACCAAAATGTATATTTTAAAGGGTGATGGTGCTTGATGCTACAAAGTATATCTTTATTGATGAAGTGGGCTTCAACCTGGCCAAAACACGGTGCCGTGGGCGGAAACTCATCGTCCAACTGGTGCCTGGACAATGTGGGGGAAACATCCTCATGCACACAGCTATCTCTGAAGATGGTGTGGTAGGACGTAGGCCATTACTTAGATCCTGCAATGCTGCACACCTCATTGTGTTTCTCAATGAAATTGAGCAGGCCTGTCAAGGTGAAGGGGTCACCTATGTCATTGTGTGGGACAATGTCAGGTTCCACCATGCAGAGGTGGTTCAGGCATGGTTTCGGGCTCATCCCCTATTCGTGACCCTACACATGCCCCAATACTCTCCTTTCCTCAACCCTATTGAGTTTTTTTTTTTAGCGTGGAGGTGGAAAGCATACGATCGCCCTCCCCATGAGCGTGCCACCCTCCTTTTGGCCATGAATGAGGCATGTGACGACATCAATGCAGACCAATGTCAAGCTTGGATTCACCATGCCAAAAGGTTTTTTCCCGCGGTGCATGAACAATGAGGATATTCACTGTGATATGGATGAGAATTTATGGCCAAATGCTCAAGACAGGCTTGATGCAAATTAATGCATGCTAAACGTTATGTTTTATTTTCATTCATTTAATTTGTTTCAGACAGTACACCCATGTTTAGGTGTAGTGTCTGATTACACCTATGTGTTTAGGTCTACTGTCTGATTACAACAATACACCTATGTTTAGGTGTACTGTCTGATAGGTGTACTGTCTGATTAGACAGTACACCTATGTTTAGTCTGATAGGTGTACTGTCTGATAGGTGTACTGTCTGATAGGTGTACTGTCTGATAGGTGTACTGTCTGATTAGACAGTACATCTATGTTTAGTCTGATAGGTGTACTGTCTGATAGGTGTACTGTCTGATTAGACAGTGCATCTATGTTGCAATTATATCTGAGGATGTTTTCATTGATCACACCTTTGATTACACATTGGATAGATATTATGGAAATGATAGATTTTCTGTCAATTTTGTTTGGTACTGTAAGTGTATTGCCTAATGTGAAAACTGTGTAATCTACAGTAATTTACACTACTGTAGCATATTACTTTCAGCACTTCTAAGGGCAATTTGAAACACGTTTCTTGCATTGTTTGCTATTGGATTAACTGGTAGTTAAAACGACTCGAATGAAAATATATTGTGGTGTTTTAGTGGTTAAACCGATGTTCTCATTACATTTCACAATAAACATGTAATTCAATCAATGGTTGTGTGGTGTGTGCGATTGTGTGTTTCTGTGTGAATATGTTACCTCTTCTATTACAGTTAACAGTCTGTTGACCACGCTGTCAGCTCTAATAAACAATGTTTGGGTGAAGTATGCCCTCCTGCTATTAGTAAATTGCATGTTGATGACATCATCAGGCACTAGCAGCTAAAATGATCACCTCTGCCTTAGGGCCATATTGAACAAGCAGACACTAAAACTCCACCTTGACCTGAACCTGGTGTGCCTGGCAACCATCCAAACATGTCCATAAACTACAGATACAATTTTGTATAATCTCAGATTATTAGAACCCAGAAAATAATTAATCTGGAGTGGTCAGTTTATGAAGGATGTTGACTTGCATCCCAAATGGCACTCTATTCCCCATATAGTGCACTACTTTTGACCAGGGCCCATAGGACTGCACTGCTTTTGACCAGAACCTATAGGGCTTTTGTTAAAAGTAGTGCACTCTGTAGAGAATAGGGTGCCATTTGGTACTCAATTGTTAGTATCTGGTGAGTGGAACCTAACATGTACCTCTCAGGGATTTTCAGTAATGAACTACCCCCAATAGGTGATAAGCTTTCTGGGTAAGGACTGTTTGGGTGCACACAGCCACGAATTATGGGAGTTTTCATTCCAGGTGATGTATGAGTCAACAAAATATTAATTTCACCTCAAAAGTTAATTAATATGGTGGTGACCACTTCGTCATCTAAAATCAAACAATTGGCACTCATTCCACCTGGATCTGTGGTTATGGAACATAAAGGGTGAAGATATCAGATCTGTGCCTTATTGTAGATTACACTGTGGTTTCCTAGCTCAGATCCAGTGGTGGAAAAAGTACCCAATTGTCATACTTGAGTGAAAGTATACTGTAGATACCTTTAATAGAAAGTTTCTCAAATAAAAGTGAAAGTCATCCAGTAAAATACTACTAGAGTAATTGTCTAAAAGTATTTGCTTCTAAATGTACTTAATAAGTATCAAAAGTAAAAGTATAAACGATTTCAAATTCCTTGATGAATTTGTGTTTAGTGAGTCCGCCAGATCAGAGGCAGTAGGGATGACCTGGGATGTTCTGTTGATAAGTGTGTGAATTTGACCATTTTCCTGTCCTGCTAAAGTATTCAAAATGTAACGAGTACTTTTGGGTGTCAGGTAAAATGTATGGAGTAAAAAGTAAATCATTTTCGTTAGGAATGTATTGAAGTAAAAGTTATAGTAAAGTACAGATACGGCAAAAAACGACTTAAGTAGTACTTTAAAGTATTTTTACTTAAGTACTTTAAACTACTGCTCAGATCCAGTCAGAGGCCAGCGAAGAAACACTTGTGGGGCCTGTTATCAGTTAATTAAGTCTAACGGTACACTGCGGACTGTGGAGATAAAGTTCCATGCATGCCCTTCCTTCTCTCCATGTTCTCCCCCACTGTGTGCTCATTGGCTGGGCTCTGGAGTCCCACGGGAGGTTCTGGGTCTGTCTGGGTGAGAGACAGGAGCAGTTCGACCAACAACAACACAGAGACAAGAACCACTAAAAAAACAGACCCAACCATTTATGGTGCACTACTTGTGGCCATAGCCCCACTATAAATGGGATCAGTACCTTTACTGTTTGTTACCTTTACTGTTCTGTACCTTTACTGTTCTGTACCTTTACTGTTCGGTACCTTTACTGTTCGGTACCTTTACTGTACAGTACCTTTACTGTTCTGTACCTTTACTGTTCGGTACCTTTACTGTTCGGTACCTTTACTGTTCGGTACCTTTACTGTTTGGTACCTTTACTGTTCTGTACCTTTACTGTTCGGTACCTTTACTGTTCTGTACCTTTACTGTTTGGTACCTTTACTGTTCTGTACCTTTACTGTTTGGTACCTTTACTGTTCGGTACCTTTACTGTACAGTACCTTTACTGTACAGTACCTTTACTGTTTGTTGGTTATTTTACTGTTCTGTACCTTTTCAGTTCTTCGATACCTTTACTGTTCGGAACCATTACTGTTCGGTACCTTTGCTGTTCTACGGTACCTTTACTGTTCAGTACCTTTACTGTATGGTAGCTTTACTGTTCTGTACCTCTACTGTTTGTTACTTTTACTGTTCTTTGGTACCTTTATTGTTCTTCCGCACTGTTACTGTTCGGTAGCTTTACTGTTCTGTACCTTTAATGTTCGGTACCTTTACTGTTCTTCAGTACCTTTACTGTTTTTTGGTACCTTTGCTGTTCAGTACCTTTATTGTTCCGTACCTTTACTATTCAGAACGTTTACTGTTCAGTACCTTTACTGTATGGTAGCTTTACTGTTCTGTACCTTTAATGTTCGGTACCTTTACTGTTCTTCAGTACCTTTACTGTTTTTTGGTACCTTTGCTGTTCAGTACCTTTATTGTTCCGTACCTTTACTATTCAGAACGTTTACTGTTCAGTACCTTTACTGTTCAATACCTTCGCTGTTCGGTACCTTTACTGTTCAGTACCTTTACTGTTCAGTACCTTTACTGTTCTTTGGTACCTTTACTGTTCGGTAACTTTACTGTTCAGCAAATTTACTGTTCGGTACCTTTACTATTTGGTGCCTTTACTGTTCGGTACCTTTACTATTTGGTGCCTTTACTGTTCGGTAACTTTACTGTTCGGTACCTTTACTGTTCTTACTGTTCTTTGGAACCTTTAATGTTTGGTACCTTTACTATTCGGTACCTTTACTTTTCGGGACCTTTACTTTTCGGGACCTTTACTTTTCGGGACCTTTACAATTCGATACCTTTACTGTTCAGTACCCTTACTTTTAAGTACCTTTCCTATTCGGTACCTTTACTGTTTGGTACCTTTACTGTTTGGTACCTTTACTGTTCTTACTGTTCTTTGGTACCTTTATTATTCCGTACCTTTACTGTTCGGTACCTTTACTGTTTGGTACCTTTAATGTTCAGTACTTTTACTGGTCAGTACCTTTACTTTTTGGTACCTTTACTGTTCGGTACCTTTATTATTCCGTACCTTTACTGTTCGGTACCTTTACTGTTTGGTACCTTTACTGTTCTTACTGTTCTTTAGTACCATTATTGTTCAGTACCTTTACTGTTCAGTACCCTTACTATTAAGTACCTTTCCTATTCGGTACCTTTACTGTTTGGTACCTTTACTGTTTGGTACCTTTAATGTTCAGTACTTTTACTGGTCAGTACCTTTACTTTTTGGTACCTTTACTGTTCGGTACCTTTATTATTCCGTACCTTTACTGTTCGGTACCTTTACTGTTTGGTACCGTTACTGTTCTTACTGTTCTTTAGTACCATTATTGTTCAGTACCTTTACTGTTCAGTACCCTTACTATTAAGTACCTTTCCTATGCGGTACCTTTACTGTTTGGTACTGTGCTGCCATCCTGTTAGAAGGTAACAGATTATTTTATTACAAGGGTTCAATTGGATTTTCATTGTGTGCAATGGTGTTATTTGCCCCCTAGTGGATGTTTCTGGTACTTAGAAAGACAACGCAAACAGGAAGTAGAGAATTTGTTCTGCACGCATAGAAGCAGCCACAAACAACGCTACGGTGCAGGTCTTTCAATGTAGTTATTTCTTGTCACGCTTCAGCCTTGGAAAATATTTGTTTGTAAGTTCAATTCAAGCATTTAGCTAATGGTTATAATCTTGTTATTGATAGAGTTGCTTACATGTCAATGTTGGTTGCATTTACTCACAAATTGCAATGCTTTTCATGTATATCGTTAGCTGTATTACTTTGCTCGTGCGTCATGCAAACGAATTGTAAAATATACAATACTGTAGTTTTGTTACTGTTCCTAGTGTAATATGCTTTGTTATTCTACATAAATGGTTGTACATTATTAGAGTAATGAAAGGAGCCAATTACCATATGAGTAACAATTAGCTATATGGTTTGGCATCATGCCAGATGCATGGTACCTTAGCGCGTGCTTTGTATTTATGCAACTTCAAATGTATAATGTATAGCTACAGTGTTTCGGTGTGAATTGAATACTAAAGTATATTTTTTTCTGTATTTTGCAGTTTCACAACATAAACGTTTTCAATATATTCATTCAAGAAAAGTCACGCCTTGGGAGTTTTATTGAAGACTTAGTTGTTAGCTATCTGTCTAGTTTTGCATGGGAACGCAACTCAAGGGCAGAATAGGTACCTTTAATGTTCAGTACTTTTACTGGTCAGTACCTTTACTTTTTGGTACCTTTACTGTTTGGTACCTTTAATGTTCAGTACTTCTACTGGTCAGTACCTTTACTGTTTGGTACCTTTACTGTTCGGTTTCTTAACTGTTCTTACTGTTCTTTGGTACCTTTAATGTTCGGTACCTTTACTGTTCGGTACCTTTACTGTTCAATACCTTCGCTGTTCGGTACCTTTACTGTTCTTCAGTACCTTTACTGTTCAGTACCTTTACTGTTCTTTGGTACCTTTACTGTTCAGCAAATTTACTGTTCAGTACCTTTACTGTTTGGTACCTTTACTGTTCTTACTGTTCTTTGGCACCTTTAATGTTCGGTACCTTTACTGTTCGGTACCTTTACTGTTCGGTACCTTTACTGTTCTTTGGTACCTTTACTGTTCAGCAAATTTACTGTTCAGTACATTTACTGTTTGGTACCTTTACTGTTCTTACTGTTCTTTGGCACCTTTAATGTTCGGTAGCTTTACTGTTCGGTACCTTTACTATTCGGTACCTTTACTATTCGGTACCTTTACTGTTCGGTACCTTTACTATTCGGTACCTTTACTATTCGGTACCTTTACTATTCGGTACCTTTACTGTTCGGTACCTTTATTGTCCGGTACCTTTACTTTTCGGGACCTTTACTATTCGGTACCTTTACTGTTCGGTACCTTTATTGTTCGGTACCTTTACTGTTCTTACTGTTCTTTGGTACCTTTAATGTTCGGTAGCTTTACTGTTCGGTACCTTTACTTTTCGGGACCTTTACTATTCGGTACCTTTACTGTTCGGTACCTTTATTGTTCGGTACCTTTACTGTTCTTACTGTTCTTTAGTACCATTATTGTTCAGTACCTTTACTGTTCAGTACCCTTACTATTAAGTACCTTTCCTATTCGGTACCTTTACTCTTTGGTACCTTTACTGTTTGGTACCTTTACTGTTCTTACTGTTCTTTGGCACCTTTAATGTTCGGTACCTTTACTGTTCGGTACCTTTACTATTCGGTACCTTTAATGTTCATTACTTCTACTGGTCAGTACCTTTACTTTTTGGTACCTTTACTTTTCGGTACCTTTATTATTCCTTACCTTTACTGTTCAGTTCCTTTACTGTTCTTTGGTACATCTGCTGTTTGGTATATCGTTACTGTAGTAGAGGGAGAAGTTTATTTTCCAGTCTTAGGCTATGTAGTGCACTACTTTTGTCCAGGGCCCTGGTCAAATGTAATGCAGTAGATAGAGAGTAAGGTGCCATTTCGGATGAGCCCTGGGTTTTCCTCCAGAGGTGGAGACATAATTGTTTATTTACAATCAGTTCCAATTAACCGGCATATTATATCTAAGCAGTTGTGATGATGTGGGTAGTAATGAGATCCAATCAACACAGTAGTAAAGGTACAGTAGAAATAGATATAACATGCAGAGCCTTCTGGGATCCTTGAGATTGGAAGAGTTGATGTTTTATTCATTCATTGACAAGATAGCAGCAGCCACAATAGCCTGCAGCCAATATGTATTGTCCTGAAAAGAAAGAATATGCCTGGAGTTGTATTATAAGACGCG
Organism: Oncorhynchus clarkii lewisi; assembly: GCF_045791955.1. Classification (NCBI taxonomy): domain Eukaryota; kingdom Metazoa; phylum Chordata; class Actinopteri; order Salmoniformes; family Salmonidae; genus Oncorhynchus; species Oncorhynchus clarkii. Next base: position 15,043,322 of record NC_092154.1, read on the forward strand.
CAATTTATGTTTGTGTGATACATCAGACATCTACACTAGTCTATAGTCCAGGGAGCATGCTTATTTGCCTTTGAGGTGTACAAGTCAACTTCACAAGTAAGACCCAGAATATTCTCCCTCTCAAAGTAGCCTATATGATCACTGTATGCCACAGCACACACCCAAACCCCTTTGAATACCAAACCACAAAACCTAGTCTGCCATTTCTTTGTTGTTTCATTTGAGCAAACCCAACACTTCTTCCTCTTCTGCCTCACAAGCAGGCTTGGACACAGTCCCCTGCCTCTTCATATGTATTCACACGCCTGCCGCTTGCGTTCAGCCACCCGATTTTTATCTCTCTCTCCACTCTCCTCCAGCCTCCTGCCTGGCAGGTGTACCAATGTGTGTTGTGAAAGAGAAGCCGTCACAGGAAGTGACAAGACTTGTGACAGGGAGTGAAGCCTAATTAGCTCCGGCAGACAGACAGGTTCCTGCTTAGGCAGCTGGGCTGCAGTATCTACAGTGGTGTGAAAAAGTATTTGCCCGGTTTCTAATTTGTTCTACTTTTGCATATTTTTGATATTGAATGTTATCAGATCTTCATCCAAAATCTAATATTAGATAAAAGGATCCTGAGTGAACAAATAACACAACAATTACACACTTTACAGTATTTCATAAACAATGTTATGGAACACCCAATGCCCCTTTGTGAAAACGTAATTGCCCCCCTACACTCAAAAATTGGTTTGCCACCTTTAGCTGCAATGACTCCAACCAAACGCTTCCTGTAGTTGTTGATCAGTCTTCTCACGTTGCTGTGGAGAAAATTTGGCCCACTCTGCCATGCAAAACTATTTTAATTTACTCAGCGACATTTCAGGGTTTTCAAGCCAGCAACTGCTGGTTTCAAGTCCTGCCACAGCATCTCAATTGGGTTTAGGTCTGGACTTTGACTAGGCCATTCCAAAACCTCAAATGTGTTGCTTTTTAGCCATTTTCACTAGAACTAAAAAACATTGATCATATTACTCCAGTGCTAAACTCTCTACACTGGCTTCCTGTTAAGGCTAGGGCTGATTTAAAGGTTTTACTGCTAACCTATAAACCATTAGATGGGCTTGCTCCTACCTATCTCTCCGATTTGGTCCTGCGTGACATACCTGCATGTATACGGTCACAAGACGCAGGCCTCCTAATTGTCCCTATAATTTAAAAGCAAACAGGAGGCAGGGCTTTCTCCTATAGAGCAAACAGAGACGCTTGAGAGGCGCAGACTCGGGCTCTGCCTTTAAGTCTTTACTGAAGACTCATCTCTTCAGTAGGTCCTATGATTGAGTGTAGTCTGGTCCATTGGTGCGAAGGTGAACGGAAAGGCACTGAAGTGACAACCGCCCTTGCTGTCTCTGCCTGGCCGGTTCCCCTCTCTCCACTGGGATACTCTGCCTCTGACCCTATAACGGAGGTTGAGTCACTAGCTTACTGGTGCCCTTCCATGCCGTCCCTATGGGGGGTGCGTCACTTGAGTGGGTTGAGTCACTGAGACAGCAAGGGCGGTTCGTTGCTCCAGTGCCTTTCCGTTCACCTTCACATTCCTGGGCCAGACTACACTCAATCATAGGATCTACTGAAGAGATGTGTCTTCAATAAAGACTTAAAGTTTGAGACCGAGTCTGCGTCTCTCACATGGGTAGGCAGACCATTCCATAAAAATGGAGCTCTATACGAGGAAGCCCTGCCTCCAGCTGTTTGCTTCGAAATTCTAGGGACAATTAGGAGGCCTGCGTCTTGTGACCGTAGTGTACGTGTAGGTATGTACGGCAGGACCAAATCAGAGAGATAGGTAGGAGCAAGCCCATGTAATGCTTTGTAGGTTAGCAGTAAAACCTTGAAATCAGCCCTTGCCTTGACAGGAAGCCAGTGTAGGGAGGCTAGCACTGGAGTAATATGATCAAATGTTTTGGTTCTAGTCAGGATTCTAGCAGCCGTATTTAGCACTAACTGAAGTTTATTTAGTGCTTTATCCGGGTAGCCGGAGAGTAGAGCATTGCAGTAGTCTAACCTAGAAGTGACAAAAGCATGGATTAATTTTTCTGCATACTTTTTGGACAGAAAATGTCTTGCAATGTTATGTAGATGGAAAAAAGCTGTCCTTGAAACAGTCTTGATATGTTCGTCAAAAGAGAGATCAGGGTCCAGAGTAACGACGAGGTCCTGCACTGAACTACTGTTCATAGGAAATAGGGTGCCATTCCGAATGCAATCATTGTGTCATTTGGAGAAATAAGGAAGGCTAGCTAGAATTGGATCGACTGTTTTGTTAGCGCAGAAGATTCATGTGTGAATTTGGTTTTGATATGATTTGACATTGGATTTTTGCTCTGGTAGGCCAAAGTCGGATTCTAGGATTGGAGTTCCTTTTTGTTGGCTTTTGTTTCTTTTTGATTTTTTTTATAAAGAGAGTACTGTTTTATTTGAGCACCATAATGTAAAATGTATGTTTTTGATGTGCTACATTTGATATAGTTTACTTAACTTGAATACAAGGATGGCCCTTCAAGTGGATACAGCATTTAAACTAAGCATCACTCGAGTAAGCTCATTTCCACACCTGCATCTCATTACCAACTCAAAGGTCAGTGTTTAACTCTGCCCCGTCTGTTTTCTCTCAGGGTCCAGCAATTGCTCTTGATTTCACTCAACTTGAAGTAAAGGTACAGTAGGGGACAAGTATAATCGGCCAAAGCTGGAGTTACAACATAACAAATGAGGTTCCGATGCTAAATTCCATTGCATCTGTTTTGCATCCCAAATAGTACTTTGATTACTTTCACATTACTACAGAGTCCTGGTGAAAAGTAGTGCAGTATATAGGGAAAAGGGTGCTGTTTGGGATACAGACTCTATTCTGCTTATTATCACTGTTCTGTGTAGATAAAACGATACAGCAGTCATGAGGAAGGAATCAATATAAACCAGTCTGTATTTATGAATTCTATATTGTTTTCTATCTTCCAGTGTCTAATACTATCTTTCTACAGTAATTTGCTTCCGTAACCAGTACTGAGTTTTTAAAGAACTGTATTATACTGGACCAAGGTGTAGATATGGCTATCCGAGAGGTTCCATAATGCTTAATGTGTACAATGGAGGGCTTTCACAGAGCCTATGGTTCTCATTTACCATTAGCAAGTCAAACATCTTTAATTCTAACATGTTACGTAGAATGCAAAGAGAAATACAGACTGACGTGCACACTGTAAACAAAAGAGACAAACGCTGACTGTATTATGAAGATGGTGGTACGTACAACTATAGCTAACTGCCAGATCCGGCCAATCTGTGGATGGAGCTAGCCCCCTGAGAAGAGGGTGGAAGCCTGTGTGTTCATATCACAGATCAAATCTCACATCCTCCTGTGCACCGGACCAATAAGCCCTCTGTCACAATATATCTAGTCTCTGATCTAACCTGTGTCCCTACAGCCCACCCCAGTTTCCCTACAGCCCACCCCAGTCTACCTACAGCCTACCCCAGTCTCCCTCCACTCCTCTACCCCAGTCTCTACCCCACACACATCACTCAGCCTAGACCAGGGCAGGGCTCCTGAAACGGATCACTGACTAGGCCTTTTCTGCTTCCCAAATGGCACGCTATTCACTACATAGTGTACTACTTTTGACCAGAGCCCTATCAAAAGTAGTGCACAACATAGGGAACAGGGTGTAACTTGGGACACAGCCCATGTGTCAATCTGCCCTGGAGACTCAGGAGTATGGATGGAGCCTTTAGAGGTTAAAACATCACTACAGCTCTAAGACCATTTTGTAGCTAGAAGGACCTGGGATAGACAGAGGTTTCTATTCTCTCTCTAGGTTAACCATTTTCTCATCGGAATCTATATATTATACAGCGTTTCCCAACTGGATCCAGGGGACCCCAAGGGGTGCACATTTTCGTTTTTGCCCCAGCACTACACAGCTGATTAAAAATGACCAACTCATCATCATGCTTTCATTATTTGAATCAGCTGTGTAGTGCTAGGGGGAAAAACTAAATATGCACCCCTTGGGGTTCCCGTGGACCGAGATGGGAAAACACTGTAAAAATTAAACTCTACTGTGGCAATGAAACCAAAAAGTCTCTCTGCAGATCGTGGGGTCACTGGATTAGTAATCGATGAACATGGGATGTGATCAATATGGCTAGGAAAGAGTTAAGAGTTAGCTATTGGCTCAACCGACCACCGAGGGGTAATTGTGACATGAATTCAATGAAAATGATTACAGCAGGAACAGTCAAACACTAGATGCTATTAAAGGCTAATGGGGACCATAGGTGATATCTTACATATCCAGGTGTAATGACAGTAATGGGAATTGGTCACGTTCAGAAACAGCAACGGAGAGAGGTTTAAATCTATTCTTCTGAAACAGATAGTTCCATACAGTTCCAATTGGTCTTGTCAGGATAACACTTGGAATTAAACACACACACACACACACACACACACACACACACACACACACACACACACACACACACACACACACACACACACACACACACACACACACACACACACACACATTAACCAGTGTTCTTACTGAATCGATACATCTTCTGAATAGCTATTCATTGACGCTGGATTACTCTATCAATATACTAGCTAATTATATGTTGCGCCAAATGTTAATTATTCACCAATGAGAGATATCAAGTCAGTTGTAATTAGTCCATGAAACCACCAATCAAACCACCAAACAAACCAACAAACAAACCAACACAAAAAAATCCCATTCATTCCCCATTAACTTACCAATCGTTCAAAGCACGGTGAATTTAATGAGTGCTGAATGAGTTTTATTGTCACTATCTGATCTGCATCCTCACAAAACAACACAATGCAACAACTCAACAAGCACTTTCACCACCTTCACAGTAAAAACAGGCTGAGTGTAAAGTGGATGAAATCAGGGCTGGAGTGAATGTAGCGGAGCATCGCTGCCATAGGGTTCAGCAGATAATAGCCCTAACACACACACACACACACACACAGGATAGTCCCCCCAGCCTCTCCTCCAGTCCCCCCAGTCCTGTCATTCATCACTGCCTGCACGGGCGTACGTGTCTCTGTGCTGTTTACCCAGACCCAGAGCCACCACAATGGGGCTCCTTTGTGCTATTGATGGCCACTCATCCATGCCAAGCGTTGAGTAAGCTTCAATTAGCCAAGTTACAGTGTTTTAATGAATGTCCTCCCTGACCTTCAGTCTGGGCCCATTCTGCTACCATTAAAGTGTGTCTGACGGCCAGGGAGCCCCGGGGTGTGTGAATGGGGGAGTTGTTTGCATGTGTGATTGGGAGTGTGTGTGTGTCTATGTGCATGTGTGTGTCCTCCTGTATTTGTGTGTGTGTGGGGGGGGGCTGACAGTTTTTGTTCACAGACTGATAAATGGCTGTAATTCTGGAAGATAAAGGGAGGTGGTGATGGTGGGAGGGAGTAGAGGGGGGAGGGGGAGAAAGAGGGACAATGGACCCTGCCTCTCCTATAGCTCTCCTCAGGCTCTCAACATGAGATCTCCTGATCCATCCCCTGGTCTCCTGCGGTTACAGGACCTCTAATTGTTTCTTTGTCCCAAATGACACCCTATTCCCCATTGACATACATTACTTTTAACCAGAACCCTGAGCCCAGGTCAAAAGTAGTGCACTATATTGGGAATAGGGTGCCATTTGGGACGCATCCCTCTTGTCGCCCTCCTCCCCTGCCGCCCCAGATAGCTCATCCTATTGTCCTCTCGTGTGATTGGCTCTTCCACTGTGTAATGGCAGGGAGCTGTCTGGCTGGCTGGCTGGCTGTGTAGATCAGGGATAAGGAGACTGAGCCTGCAGGAGGAGGGTTTAGCAAATCAACTTTTCTACCAGCCCAGGTTCCCAGGGGACAGGAGATAGAGCAATTCTGTTTTTTTTCCCCGATACCCAATGCGACCATGTGTGAGGAAGGGAGGAGGAGGAGAAGAAATAAAGAGGAGGATAATGGTGAGATGGAGAGAAAATAAAAACACATTGATCTAAAGGGATAATAGTCCTGCTATCACAAAACAGGAGGGCATTGAAAAAGTAATAATAAAATGAAACAACAAAATTAAACATTGATTGAAATGGATTGGGGGGCAAGCTGTGTCCGTCTGGTCCTGGTCACCTCAGAGATAGGAGAGAGATGGCACCATGTTCCCTACACAGTAGTGCTATATGTAGAGAATAGGGTGCCATTTGGGACAAATATTTTCTGTCCCCTCCCCCGTCCCCCCTGTGATGGTACTGTCAATGCTGAGGCCTGGGTGACAGGGAGAACCGCCACTGACTGGGGGGCCTTCATAGGGGCCTGGGAGCCCAGGGTCTGGGACTGTCTGTCTGCTGAACTGGTCGTGAGGGACTGGGGGCTTTTGTTGTGGCAATTACATCTGTTCATTTCTCTGCTGCTTAAAGCTTGATAAGTTTGAGCAGCTCCCCATATAACCGAAGTGTACCCAGCACTAGAAGAGGTCAATTGGTCCCCTCTTTATGGCTCAGATGCCTGCTGATGTGTGTGTGTGTGTGTGTGTGTGTGTGTGTGTGTGTGTGTGTGTGTGTGTGTGTGTGTGTGTGTGTGTGTGTGTGTGTGTGTGTGTGTGTGTGTGTGTGTGTGTGTGTGTGTGTGTGTGTGTGTGTGTGTGTGTGTGTGTGTGTGTGTGTGTGTGACAGAATACCCGCTGGGGTGTACGAGGCGAATCAGGAGAAGCAGATTAAACCTTGACCCCAAATTATGTTTACGGATGACAGCTTGAGTGTAGCCAGCAACTGGCAAGGAGTGACACTTATTGTAGCCATTTGAGTGACAGTTATTATTATCATTAATACTTTGGAGGCAATTGCACATAATAGCAGGGCAAAGAGAAAATTGGTTGCATCCCAAATAGCAACCTATTCCCTATATTTTGCATTACTTTTGACCAAAGCCCTATGGACCCAGCCAGATAGTCGTTCCAGGTTGACTTTGAGAGACGTTAGTGTCGGAGAGGAGCACAGTAAGACTTACAAAAGTCAACAGAATTTAGCAAAGAAAAACAGAACTCATCCACAGGGGAGGGGAGAAACAATTCCCTGACTTAATTGTTTGCAAAGTGTTTGATTAAAAGCTTCAGTAAACTCGGTAGAAGTTAATGTCTTGTGGCTTGTTTTTTCTCTCTATGGATTTTGTTGTCTGTTGTGCTGAAACAGTGTTTTGACAGCTCACATTGGGCTATCTCTAAAGGAGAGGCTTGCAAGGGAAATGAACTGTAGAAACGCAAAGCCCTGGTACTCTATTATAGGTCTTAGACGTAAGCTTTCACACACACACACACACACACACACACACACACACACACACACACACACACACACACACACACACACACACACACACACACACACACACACACACACACACATACACACACACAGACAGTACCCTGGGCTGTCAGGTATTGCTGGGAATGTTATTTAATCTTCAACAACACTCATAAAAGTACAAATCAGTGGAGAGATGTGGAGCAAGTTGCCTTATGCAGTAATTGGACATATTACAACACACTTCTCATGCTCCCCTTTGGGGTGAAATAAAATAAGTCCTTTAAATCAACATACATCCTAGATAGAGGTTGAAGGTATAGAATAGAGGTTGAAGGTATAGCATAGAGTAGAGGGTATAGTACGGAGTCGAGGGTATAGTGTAGATCCAAGAGTATAGTAGAGAGTAGAGTGTATAGTTTTGAGGATATAGTATAGAGTAAATGGTATAGTTTAAAGCAGAGGGTATAGTGTAAAGTAGAATGTATAGAATAGATGAGAAGTTGAAGGTATAGGGTGGAGTTTGAGGGTACAGAATAGAGTAAAGGGTATAGAGTAGAGTTTAGAGTCAAGGGTATAGAGTAGAGGCTATAGTATATAGTAGATGGTATAGTGTATAGTATTGTGTATAGAATAGAGTTAAATGTACAGTATAGATTTGAGGGCATAGTATAGAGCAGAGGGTATAGTATAAAGTAGTGGGTATAGTATAGAGTAGAAGGTATAGTATAAAATAGAGAGTAGAGGTTATAGTGTAGAGTAGAGGTTGAGGGTATTGTATAGAATAGAGGGCATATTATAGAGTAGAGGGTATATTACAGCTTAGAGGGTATAGAGTAGAAGGTAAAGTGTAGAGTAGAGGGTAAAGTTTAGAGTAGGGGGTAGAGGGTATAGCACCGAGTAGAGGTCGAGGGTATAGTATAGAGTAGAAGGTATAGTATAGAGTAGAGGGAATAGTATAGAGTAGAGTGCATAGTATAGCGTGGAGGGCATAGTATAGAGGGCATAGCATAGAGTATAGTATAGAGTAGAGGGTATAGTATAGAGTAGAGGGTATAGTACGGAGTCGAGGGTATAGTGTAGATTCAAGAGTATAGTAGAGAGTAGAGTGTATAGTTTTGAGGATATAGTATAGAGTAAATGGTATAGTTTAAAGGAGAGGGTATAGTGTAGAGTAGAATGTATAGAATAGATGAGAGGTTGAAGGTATAGGGTGGAGTTTGAGGGTACAGAATAGAGTAAAGGGTATAGAGTAGAGTGTAGAGTCAAGGGTATAGAGTAGAGGCTATAGTATATAGTAGATGGTATAGTGTATAGTATTGTGTATAGAATAGAGTTAAATGTACAGTATAGATTTGAGGGCATAGTATAGAGCAGAGGGTATAGTATAAAGTAGTGGGTATAGTATAGAGTAGAAGGTATAGTATAAAATAGAGAGTAGAGGTTATAGTGTAGAGTAGAGGTTGAGGGTATTGTATAGAATAGAGGGCATATAGAGTCGAGGGTATATCACAGCTTAGAGGGTATAGAGTAGAAGGTAAAGTTTAGAGTAGAGGGTAAAGTTTAGAGTAGGGGGTAGAGGGTATAGCACAGAGTAGAGGTCGAGGGTATAGTATAGAGTAGAAGGTATAGTATAGAGTAGAGGGAATAGTATAGAGTATAGAGTATAGTATAGAGTAGAGGGTATGGTATAGAGTAGAGGGTATAGAATAAAGTAGAGGGTATAGTAAAGAGTTAAGGGTATAGGGTGGAGTAGAGAGTATAGGGTAGAGTAGAGGGCATATTAAAGAGTAGAGGGTATAGGGTAGAGTAGAGAGTATAGGGTGGAGTTGAGGGTATATTAAAGAGTTGAGGGTATAGGGTAGAGTAGAGGGTATAGTAAAGGGTAGAAGTTAAAGATACAGAGTAGAAGTCGAAGGTATAGAGGACAGGTCGAGGGTATAGAGTAGAGTTTGAAGTTATAGTATAGAGTGTTTAGTCGAGGGTAGAGTGTAGAGTCGAGTGTATCATATAGAGTAGATTTTATAACATACAGTAGAGGGTATAGAATAGAGTAGAGGGTATAGTATAAAGTAGAGGGTATAGTATAGAATAGAGGGAAAAGTAGAAAGTAGAGGGTATAGTTTAGATTAGAAGGTATAGTATAGAATATGGGGTACAGTATAGAGTAGAAGGTATAGAATAGAGTAGAGTGTATAGAGTAGAGTGTATAGTATAGAACAGAGGGTACAGTATAGAGTAGTGGGTATAGTGTAGATTAGAATATATAGTTTAGAGTAGAGGCTTTAGTGTAGATTAGAAGGTATAGTGTAGAGTAGGGGATATAGTATATAATAGAGGGTATAGAATAGAATATAGGCTATGGTATAGAGTAGAGGGTATAGCATAGAGTAAAGGGTATAGTATAGTTAGTGTATGGTATATAGTAGAAGGTATAGCAGAGAAGAGGGTATAGTATAGGGAAGAAGGTATAATGTATAGTAGAGTGCATCATCGAGGGTGTCGAGGGTGTAGTATAAAGTATAAAGTAGAGGGTATAGTATAGAGTAGTGGGTAAATTGTAGATTAGAAGGTATAGTATAGAGGTTACAGTATAGTATAGAGTCAATGGTATAGAGTAGAATGTATAGTATAGAATAGAGTGTATAGTACAGAGTAGAGGGTATAGTATAGATTAGAGTAGAGGGTATAGCATAGAGTAAATGTAGAGGGTTTGTAATAGAGTAGTGGGTACAGTATATTGTAGATTAGAAGGTTACAGTATACTATAGAGTCAAGGGTACGGTATAGAGTCGAGGGTATAGCATTGAGACAAGGTTGTAGTATAGAGTCAAGGGTATAGTATAGAGTCGAGGGTATAGTATAGCGTTGATGGTATAGTATAGAGGTTACAGTGTCGTATAGAGTAGAGGGTATTGTATAGAGTCGAGGGTATAGTATAGAGGTCGATGGTATAGTATAGAGGTCGAGGGTGATGTATAGCAAAGAGGTCGAGGGTATAGTATAGAGTAGAGGTCGATGGTATAGTATAGAGGTCGAGGGTGATGTATAGGAAAGAGGTCGAGGGTATAGTATAGAGTAAAGGGTATCATATAAAGTAAATGGTATGGTATAGGGTAGGGTAGGGGTATAGTATAGAATAGAGGGTATATAATAGAATAGAGTAGAGTAGAGGGTATAGTATAGAGTAGAGTAGAGGGTACAGCATAGAGTAAAGGGTATAGTATAGTGTTTTATATAGTAGAGAGTATAGTATAGAGTGGAGTGAGTAGTATAGAGTGGAGTGTATAGTATAGGGAAGAGGGTATAGCATAAACAAGAGGGTATAGTATAGAGTAGAGGGTATAGTATAGAGTAGAGTGTATGGTATAGAGTAGAGGTCGATGGTATAGTATTGAGTAAAGGGTATAGTATAGAGTAAATGGTATAGTATAGAGTAGGGGGTATAGTATAGAATAGAGGGTGTAGAATAGAGTAGAGGGTATAGTATAGAGTAGAGTAGATGGTATAGCATAGAGTAAAGGGTATAGTATAGTGTATGGTATATAGTACAGAGTATAGCATAGAGTAGAGGGAGTAGTATAGAGTGGAGTGTATTGTATAGATAAGAGGGTGTATTATAGACAGGAGTGTATAGTATAGAGAAGAGTGTAAAGTATAGAGTAGAGTTTTTAGTATAGAGAAGAGGGTATAGTATAGAGAAGAAGGTACAGTGTATAGTAGAGGGCATACTGTAGAGTTGAGTGTATAGTATAGAGTAGAGTAGAGGGTGAAGTATAGAGTAAAGGGTATAGTGTAGAGTAGAGGGTGTAGTATAGAGTGGAGTGTATAGTATAGAGAAGAGGGTGTATTATAGACAGGAGTGTATAGTATAGAGAAGAGTGTATAGTATAGAGTAGAGTTTTTAGTATAGAGAAGAGGGTATAGTATAGAGAAGAAGGTACAGTGTATAGTAGAGGGCATACTGTAGAGTTGAGTGTATAGTATAGAGTAGAGTAGAGGGTGAAGTATAGAGTAAAGGGTATAGTGTAGAGTAGAGGGTATAATATGAGGTTGAGGGTATAGTACAGAGTAGAGGGTACAGTATAGTGTAGAGGGTATAGTATAGGGTAGATGTTGAAGGTGTAGAGTAGAGGTTGAAGGTATGGAGTAGAGGTTGAATGTATGCTATAGAGCAACTTGTAAAGTATACAATAGATGGTATAGTATATAGTTGAGGGTTTAATGTATATAGTTTAGAGGATATAGTATAAAGAAGAGGGTTTAGTATAGAGTAGAAGATACAGTGTATAATACAGTATAGAGTCGAGAGTATATTATAGGGCAGAGGGTATATTATAGTTTAGAGGATATAGTATAAAGAAGAGGGTATAACATAGAGTAGAGGGTATAGTATAGAGTAAAGGGTGTAGTATAAAGTAGAGGGTATAGTATAGAGTAGTGGGTATATTGTAGATTAGGTATAGTATAGAGGTTATAGTATAGTATAGAGTCAATGGTATAGCATAGAGTTGAGGGCATAGTAATGAGTTGATGGTATAGTATAGAGGTTACAGTGTCATCACATTCCCGGTGGGTCAGACGTTTACAAACACTCAATTAGTATTTGGTAGCATTGCCTTTAAATGGTTTAACTTGGGTCAACGTTTCGGGTAGCCTTCCACAAGATTCCCACAATAAATTGGGTGAATTTTGGCCCATTCCTCATGACAGAGCTGGTGTAACTGAGTCAGGTTTGTAGGTCTCCTTGCTCGCACACGCTTTTTTAGTTCTGCCCACACATTTTATATAAGATTGAGGTTAGGGCTTTGTGATGGCCACTCCAATACCTTGACTTTGTTGTCCTTAAGCCATTTTGACACAACATTGGAAGTATGCTTGGGGTCATTGTCCATTTGGAAGCCCCATTTGTGACCAAGCTTTAACTTCCTGACTGATGTCTTGAGATGTTGCTTCAATATATCCACATAATGTTCGTTCCTCATGATGCCATCTATTTTGTGAAGTGCACCAGTCCCTCCTGCAGCAAAGCACCCACACAATATTATGCTGCCACCCCGTGCTTCACGGTTGGGATGGTGTTCTTCGGCTTCCCTGCCTCCCCCTTTTCCTCCAAACATAACGATTGTCATTATGGCCAAACAGTTCTATTTATGTTACATCAGACCAGAGGACATTTCTCCAAAAAGTATCATCTTTGTCCCCATGTGCAGTTGCAAACCGTAGTCTGGCTGTTTTATGGAGGTTTTGGAGCAGTGGCTTCTTCCTTCCTGAGCGGCCTTTCAGGTCATATCGATATAGGACACGTTTTACTGTGGATATAGATAATTTTGTGCCTGTTTCCTCCAGAATCTTCACAAGGTCCTTTGCTGTTGTTCTGAGATTGATTTGCACTTTTCGCACCAAAGTAAGTTCATCTCTAGGAGACAGAACATGTCTCCTTCCTGAGTGTATGATGGCTGCGTGGTCCCATGGTGTTTATACTTGCGTACTATTGTTTGTACAGATGAACGTGGTACATTCAGGCATTTGGAAATTGCTCCCAAGGATGAACCAGACTTGTGGAGGTCTACAATTTTTTTTCTGAGGTCTTGGCTGATTTCTTTTGATTTTCCCATCAACTTAGTGTATGTTAACTCCAGACCCACTGGAATTGTGATACAGTGAATTATAAGTGAAATAATCTGCCTGTAAACAATTGTTGGAAAAAATACTTGTGTCATGCACAAAGTAGATGTCCTAACCGACTTTCCAAAACTATAGTTTGTTAACAAGAAATTTGTGGAGTGGTTGTAAAACAAGTTTTAATGACTCCAACCTAAGTGTATGTAAACTTCCGACTTCACCTGTATGTATGTATGTATGTATGTATGTATGTATGTATGTACTGTATCTCAGCCAGGCACTATTATATGCATTATGTAGTGCTGGTCTGACTGTTGAAGATAATGCATCTCTCCCATTGCTGTTGACTGTAACCCTGAACTGACAGACAACCGGTAAGTGGTCTGTCTCCTCCTGCCCTCTGATTACTGCAGCTTTCTCAAATGTCACCCTCATCCCTGGGCTCTGGTCCAAAGTTGTGCACTGTATAGGGAATAGAGTGCCATTTGGGACACAATACTCTTTCTCAGCGGTTACCACACGCACACGCACACGCGCACATGCACACACACACACACACACACACACACACACACACACACACACACACACACACACACACACACACACACACACACACACACACACACACACACACACACACGTTAACGCAGGTACAGAGGTACACTTAAGTGGATCCACCATGTATAGTGGTCCTGTTTGACTCCGTTGGTAGAGCATTGCACTTGCAAAGCTGTGTCCCAAATGTCCCAAATGGAACCCTATATCCTATCTAGTGCACTGCTTATGACCAGGTGGGCCCTTGTACAGTATATATATATATACTGTACACTGAGTGTACTAAATATTTAGGACACCTGCTTTTTCCATTACATACTGTAGACTGCTGTATTTTCTAAAATACATTTTCGGAATGAAAGAAATGCTTTCAGTGTAAACTTAAATGACTAAAACCAAATAAAAGTATGTTGAAAAGATAATGTACCTATAATAAGAAAACAGCATGAGCCATGTTAAAATTGGTAGAATTGTAGGATATTATTTCACAAACTGCAAAGCTTTCTCTCCGCTGCCAAGATGAGGGCCTCAAATTTTATTTCCAAGGGCCTGGACAGAATTACATCGTGCTGGCGACCAACCGCGCCCATTGCCACACCCACGACTTAAGCCCCTTGTTGATCAAGAAAAACATTGCTACAAATAATTTAATATACTGTCAATTTACAGTCAATTTACAGTCAATTTACAGTTAATATACAGTCAATTTACAGTCAATATACAGTCAATTTACAGTCAATTTACAGTCAATATACAGTCAATTTACAGTCAATTTACAGTCAATTTACAGTCAATATGCAGTCAATATACAGTCAATTTACAGTCAATATACAGTCAATATACAGTCAATTTACAGTCAATATACAGTCAATTTACAGTCAATTTACAGTCAATATACAGTCAATTTACAGTCAATTTACAGTCAATATACAGTCAATTTACAGTCAATTTACAGTCAATTTACAGTCAATATACAGTCAATTTACAGTCAATTTACAGTCAATATACAGTCAATTTACAGTCAATATGCAGTCAATATACAGTCAATTTACAGTCAATATAGAGTCAATATACAGTCAATTTACAGTCAATTTACAGTCAATATACAGTCAATTTACAGTCAATTTACAGTCAATATACAGTCAATATACAGTCAATTTACAGTCAATATACAGTCAATATACAGTCAATTTACAGTCAATATAAAGTCAATATACAGTCAATTTCTTTAAATTGGTCACAAGAAAACATACTCGTGCGATTTGGGAACATCTTCTTTTCATTACTAAGAAATTCACAGTGTGAATACCTTTACATAAATGACTCATTATGTGGTAATACTTAAAGAACCTCTTATTGAATTCTCCAGTGAAAATCTGCCGTTGAGGGGTGAGACAGAGACCTAATCCCTGGTATTCATATTTTCCATCAAACAAAACAACAGTGGTTGTGTCCCAAATAACACCCTATTCCCAATATAGTGCACTACATTTGACCAGAACACACACACACACACACTCACACACGCACACGGATATGCAGAGAGGATGTGTCACCTGTGAATAAGCTGTGTCTTTTTATGAATGGTGTAATATCACAAGGCTCATTTGCATTCTCTCTGCCTGGGAGATAATAGCTGTGTGTCAGATCTTCTGGCTGGTGTCCAGTGTGATAGCCCCGTGTGTGTGTGTGTGTATATGTGTATGTGTTATTTAATATGTGACATTTTCATATTTCCCCCTGCCTGGGAGGCGGCAACGCCCGGAGACGGCACCGAGAAGCAGTACCATTGGCTCCGAAATCATGCAATCAGGGCTTACTGACACAAAATTGTAATTTGGTTTGATAAAGGGCACTACATGAATTTCAAATAGCACATCACCAACCAGACACCATCCTAGGCAGCCAGGCTCAGTTGCTTTTCTTTTGTTTCGTATACTGTATGTATGGAGTGACAGAATCTCACAGAACGTGTCAGTCTCTTTGGAAGATATGTTGTAACTGTGTATTGAAATACCAGTCTGTTCCAAATATAATTATAAACTGGCTGGTTCGAGCCCTGAATGATTGGTTGAAAACCGTGGTATTTCATGGGTATGACAAAACATTTATTTTGACTGTTCTAATTACATTGGTAACCAGTTTATAATAGCAATAAGGCACCTCAGGGGTTTATGATATATGGCCAATATACCACGGCTAAGGGTTGTATCCCGGCATGCCGTGTTGCGTCGTGCATAAGAACAGCCCTTAGCCGTGGTAATATTGGTCGTGTACCACACCCCCTCAGTCCTTATTGCTTAATTATAACAGTAAATAAGGGTAGTAGTCATGGTAGGAGTAGGAGTAATGGTAATAGCAGTAACAGGGTTGAAGATTTCTTATTAAATCAGCCATGAATCTCCTTGTGACAGGGGGAATGGAATCTTGTTGTGTGCAACAGAGAGTGGCAATTGAATGCAAGCTTCACACTTTTTTTTTTTATTTTTTACTGTTAAACATTTCTAGTCTGTCTATCTATGGATAACAGGGTTGACATGTTATTCTAGTCTGTCTATCTATGGATAACAGGGTTGACATGTTATTCTAGTCTGTCTATCTATGGATAACAGGGTTGACATGTTATTCTAGTCTGTCTATCTATGGATAACAGGGTTGACATGTTATTCTAGTCTGTCTATCTATGGATAACAGGGTTGACATGTTATTCTAGTCTGTCTATCTATGGATAACAGGGTTGACATGTTATTCTAGTCTGTCTATCTATGGATAACAGGGTTGACATGTTATTCTAGTCTGTCTATCTATGGATAACAGGGTTGACATGTTATTCTAGTCTGTCTATCTATGGATAACAGGGTTGACATGTTATTCTAGTCTGTCTATCTATGGATAACAGGGTTGACATGTTATTCTAGTCTGTCTATCTATGGATAACAGGGTTGACATGTTATTCTAGTCTGTCTTTCTATGGATAACAGGGTTGACATGTTATTCTAGCCTGTCTATCTATGGATAACAGGGTTGACATGTTATGCTCGACCTGCTCAGTTTTCCACCAAAAAACACCAGAAAATGGCCCAAAAAGAGTAAAACCAGCTCAGCTGCTCAGCTGCTACAAATGTAAATGAATCACTAATCACATGAAATAACTAATAATCTTTAGAAATTACTTTGTCAATGCACAAAATAACTAGGGCTTTGCAATGATGGTGAAACTGGGAAAGTGTTTTGTGATTAAGTGAATAAAATCTTCCTAGAAGTGACACAGGGTTGACATAGGGAATTTTGGAACTTTAGCAAGCCTTGATTCATATCACACATTTGATTGAATTCTCCATGTGGTCTATATTTCCACGAAAATTCAATATTGGTGCACAATTTCTACTTGAAATATCAAATAGGCACTCTTTTCGTGGAACGACCTACTTGTGTTTCCACTATCTACATTACGTAAATGTCTTTCAGCCTAATTGAAAAGGCAATAGCAGTAGCAATGTTGTGTAGTATGCTGAAGTTGGGTTTCCACTAGGCCCATGTTAATGTATTTCAGAGAAACAGCATGGAAGTAAAGGCTACTTCACACAGCCCTGTTTGGGCTTTAAAAGCTCTAAGAAACAAACAGACAAAAATAATTGCCATGTGATAAATATTATATTGGTAATCCCTTTTCATTACTTCCTTTAAATGATGACAGATAGTGCGGGATAGATTTCTGAGATGTCACAACTAATAACTCAACAAAGTGATTTATCATATATTATGCAGTGAGGCTCAGCCTGTCCCTCTCTCTCTTTCTCTCTCTCTCTCCCTCTCTCTCTAGCTCTCTCTCTTTCTCTCTCTCTCCCCTTAGGAGGAGGAATCTGCCTCTGCACAGGAATAAATGATATGCTGCCTTAAGGGATCATTCGCTGTGTTATCCAACACACACACACACACACACACACACACACACACACACACACACACACACACACACACACACACACACACACACACACACACACACACACACACACAAACACACACATTTGAAACGGAAGATCCTAGCTTTCAGCTTCTATAAAAAATATCTCAGAGCAACTTTAACACTTGACGGAATCGTCCTTATTTCTGTTTGCAGTTTTCTTTTGGAGTAGACTGGGGTTAAATAAATTACAAATACATATTAATTAAGCTGTCATGTTTTCTTTTCTTCTGTCTGGTAGTATTGAGGACCAAGAAGCCTCACTGTTTACCAGATCAAAACCCCCAACTCATTTGTATGCTGTGTCTCTGAGTTTTAGCATCTTTGTGTATTAGAATCTTTGTGTTTTAGCATCTTAGTGTTTTAGCGGCATTACAATGAAACAGACTGAATGCTTGGTTTTCACCGAATACAGAAGGACCGTAGAGATATTAACACGTCCGGAGTGGAGGTCATTGGGAACACTGAAATGTCCATATGTTTTTGTTGGGCATGAGTATGGTACCAATTTGGTAGGTATAGAAATGCAAAACATTCCAAAGATGAGTCGGCTCTATGGAGACTGTGACACAGCTCCCAATCCGAATGCTATCTTTACCCTGTACTGTAGGTTCGCTTTAGGAAGCTGCACAGTGCGGAAGACTTTAAATTAGGTGTGTGTGTGCCCCTGTTTGCGAGTGCCTGTGTGCACGTGCCAATGTGCTCATGTCTGTGTGCTCGTGTTTGTGTGCTCATGTCTGTGTGTGTGTGTGATTTAGGGCCTGAATCTTTAGTGAGGTCCCTCATGTTTGAGAAGGGGGATATTCCTCCCTCCCTCAGCAGCCCTTTGTGTGAGGCCTAATGGGCACAGGTGTTCCTTAGCCTCACTACACCAAATCATTGCTTACCGGTGTGTGT
Source organism: Oncorhynchus clarkii lewisi (assembly GCF_045791955.1). Classification (NCBI taxonomy): domain Eukaryota; kingdom Metazoa; phylum Chordata; class Actinopteri; order Salmoniformes; family Salmonidae; genus Oncorhynchus; species Oncorhynchus clarkii. The sequence goes on from NC_092154.1 coordinate 15,061,725, forward strand.
GTGTGTGTGTGTGTGTGTGTGTGTGTGTGTGTTTGCGTGCATGCAAGTGTGTGTGTGTTTGTGTGTGTACCTGCATATGTGTATGGGATAAAACATCTTTCCTCCCTCCCTTACGGTCAATAATATGCTACTACACAATACTGTGTATGTGTGTGTGTGTGTGTGTGTGTGTCTGTGTGTCTGTGTGTGTCTGTGTCTGTGTGTGTCTGTGTCTGTGTCTGTGTCTGTGTCTGTGTCTGTGTCTGTGTGCATGCGTCTATTGTAGAGCACAGACTGACAGAAAGAAAGCCCATCTCTGATTTCATGCAACTCATTGTCAAACAGCAGGTTGTCTGCTAGTCAAGTCAGGCCTCAAGAAGGTGCATCTCTTTTGGGATTTGACCTTTTCACCTTAGGGTTTACAGACTCCAGGCTCCTTATGCTTTCTGGCTGTCCATCACCCAGTCACATACACAGACAGACAGTCATTACTGGTAAAGTTGAGATAAGCCTAGGAGGATCATTTTGTGGACATGTCAACACTCCTCAGAATCATTAACACAGGAGCAGAGTGGATCTGAAATCAGGGAGTGACAGATAATATCTGGAGACGTATGCTAGGAGGTGCTGAGTGACACAGCTCACACGATCTGTGTGTGTCATTGGAGGCTTCTCAGAGGAGGAATGGGAGGACCATCTTACTCATTGAATTTCATTTTTTTTAAACAGTGAAACATTAAAAAAGTTATCCTTTTTAGATAAAACTATACAAAATATATTCACATCACCAAATACCTGAATGAAACACACTATTTTGCAATGAAGCTCTACAGTAGTAACAGCACTTTCTAGGGTATGACCATGGTGTAGCTGCTGGACAGCTATTTTCCATCCTCCTCTGGGTACATTGACTTCAATACAAAACCTCGGAGGCTCATGGCTCTCACCCCCTTCCATAGACTTACACAGTAATTATGACGACTTCCGGAGGACGTCCTCCAACCTATCAGAGCTCTTGCAGCATGAATTGACATGTTGCCCATCAAATCGAAAGGATCATAAAATTAATGTAGTACTGGCAGCATATGTAACAGGATTGAAATAGACATCCTTAGTTGTATGAGTTTTGTCATAATTAAGCAGCCAGGTTAGGTATATGTATGTATACTTGTGGAGCCAACTGTTGTATTATTTGAGTAACTGCATCCTGTATATGTATATGTATATGTACACTACCATTCAAAAGTTTGGGGTCACTTAGAAATCTCCTTGTTTTTTAAAGAAAAGCACATTTTTTTGTCCATTAAAATGACATCAAATTGATCAGAAATACAGTGTAGACATTGTTAATGTTGGAAATGACTTTTGTAGCTGGAAACGGCTGATTTTTAATGGAATATCTACATAGGCATACAGAGGCCCATTATCAGCAACCCTCACTCCTGTTTTCCAATGGCACGTTAGCTAATCCAAGTTAATAATTTTAAAAGGCTAATTGATCATTAGAAAACCCTTTTGCAATTATGTTAACACAGCTGAAAACTGTTGTTCTGATTAAAGAAGCAATAAAACTGGCCTTCTTTCGACTAGTTGAGTATCTGGAGCATCAGCATTTGTGGGTTCCATTACAGGCTCAAAATGGCCAGAAACAAAGACCTTTCTTCTGAAACTCGTCAGTCTATTCTTGTTCTAAGAAATTACGGCAATTCCATGCGAGAAATTGCCAAGAATCTGAAGATCTCGTACAACGCTGTGTACTAATCCCTTCACAGAACAGTGCAAACTGGCTCTAACCAGAATAGAAAGAGGAGTGGGAGACCCCGGTGCACATCTGAGCAAGAGGACGAGTACATTAGAGTGTCTAGCTTGAGAAACAGATGCCTAGTTATGTTTGGAGGAAAAAGGGGGAGGCTTGCAAGCCGAAGAACACCATCCCAACCGTGAAGCACGGGGTTACAGCATCACCACCTGGGGCCGGCCCGTCAGAAAGTCCAGGACCCAGTTGCACAGGGCGGGGTCGAGTCCCAGGGTCTCGAGGTTAATGACGAGTTTGAAGGGTACTATGGTGTTAAATGCTGAGTTGTAGTCAATGAACAGCATTCTTATATATGTACACCTCTTGTCCAGATGGGATAGGGCAGTGTGCAGTGTGACCTATTGGGGTGGTAAGCAAATTGGAGTGGGTCTAGGGTATCAGATAGGGGGGAGATGATATGATCCTTGACTTGTCTCTCAAAGCACTTCATGATGGCAGAAGTGAGTGCAATGGGGCGATAGTCATTTAGTTCAGTTACCTTAGCTTTCTTGGGAAAAGGAACAATGGTGGTCATCTTGAAGCATGTGGGGACAACAGACTGAGATAGGGATTGGTTGAATATGTCTTTAAACACACCAGCCAGCTGGTCTGCGCATGCTCTGAGGACGCCGTCTGGGCCGGCAGCCTTGCGAGGGTTAACACGTTTAAATGTTTTTCTCACATTGGCCACAGAGAAGGAGAGCCCACAAGCTTTGGTAGCGGGCTGTGTCTGTGGCACTGTATTGCCCTCAAAGCGAGCAAAGAAGTTGTTTGTCTGGGAGCAAAGCGAGCAAAGAAGTAATTTGGCTGGGAGCAAGATGTCGATGTTTGCGACGGGGCTGGTTTTCTTTTTGTTTCCGGTGATTGACTGTAGACTCTGCCAGATACGTCTCATGTTTGAGCCATTAAATTGCAACTCTACTTTGTCTCTATACTGATGTTTTGCTTTTTGTTTGCCTTGCGCAAGGAAGAGCTATGCTGTTTGTTTTCAGTCATATTTCCAGTCGCCTTGCCATGATTAAAAGCGGTGGTTTTGTGTGAATGTTGCCATTAATCCACGGTTTCTGGTTAGGGAAGGTTTTAATAGTCACAGTTGTCTGAGGCTATCCGGAACATATCCCAGTCCACGTGAACAAAGCATCTTCAAGCGTGGAATCCGATTGGGCAGACCAGCGTTGTATTGACCTGAGCACGGGCGTTTCCTGTTTATGTTTCTGTCTATAGGCTGGGAGCAACAAAATGGGCTTTGTTTGCATCGTGGAAGTTCGAGTAGCAATGATCCAGAATTCTGCCAGCTTGTGTCGCGCATTCGATATGCTGATAGAATTTAGGGAGTATTGATCTTAGGTTAGCTTTGTTAAAATCCCCAGCTACAATAAATGCATCCTCAGGATGTATGGTTTCCAGTTTACATAGAGTCCATTGAAGTTCTTTCAGGGCCGACGAGGTATCTGCTTGGGGGTATATACACGGCTGTGACTATAATCGAAGAAAATTCTCTTGGAAGATATTGAGGTCGGCATTGGATTGTAAGGAATTCTAGGTCAGGTGAACAAAAGGACTTGAGTTCCTGTATGTTGTTGTGATTACACCATGAGTCGTTAATCTTAAGGCATACACCCCCACCCTTTTTCTTACCAGAGAGATGTTTGTTTCTGTCGGCGCGATGCGTGAAGAAACCGGGTGGCTGTACCGACTCTGACAACGTATCCCCAGTGATCCATGTTGCCTTGAAACAGAGAATGATACAATCTCTGATGCTTCTCAGGATGGGCAACTTGTGCCCTAATTTCGTCCACCTTGTTATCTAGAGATAGGTCATTGGCAAGTGATATGCTAGGATGCAGTGGATGGTGAGCTGGCCTTTTGAGTCTGACCAGCAGGCCGCTCCATCTGCCTCTCCTGCGGAGACTGCGTTGTTTTGGGTCGGCCTCTGGGATAAGATCCCATGTCCAGGGTGGAGGTCCGAACAAAGGATCCGCTTCGGGAAGTATTCCTGTTCGTAATGATGGTAAGTTGACATCGGTTTTATATCCAATAGTTCTTCCCTGCTGCATGTAATAAGACTTGAGATTTTCTGGGTTAACAAAGTAAGAAATAATCCATAAAAAAACAAATAACTGCATAGTTTCCTCAGGACCTGAAGTGAGGTGACCATCTCTGTCGGCGCCATCTCTCTCAACTATATGCTGTAGAAGAAAAAAGGCTCCTAAAAAAAATCCTCCTCCCTAATCAGTGTGTGTGTGCATGCGTGTGTCTATTTGGGGAGGGTGTGTGTGTGTGTACTTATGCGTTTATCTGTGTGTGTATGTGTGTTCCCTATGGCCAGGCTAAGACCAAACATGAACAAACCATGCTTTACATCGCAACACTGACCTGATCTAACCTGCTGAGACTTATTAGGACAGAGGGAGGGAACGCAGAAGTCCCATTTCTGGAAGTTTTAAATGAGGTGTGTGTGAGTCCTTAATCCCCCACTGTCCACCCCCATAGTAAGATCCTAACAGGCACCTGGTGTGAAATAAATGTACAACCACTCTTCTGAGCCACATTCTTATTCCCCTAATCATTCTTATTTCCTGTTTCCATGACAAAATGATGAGGCAAGATCACACGTTTTCACAGATGTGGTTAATGTCACTTCTCTCCCAATTATACCGAGATTGAAGATGTCACAGTGAAAGGGTTGTTACTGGTCTTACTGAGAGAGAGCAAGAGAGAGAGAGAGAGAGAGACCAAGAGAGAGAAACACACAGAGAGAGAGAGAGAGAGACCAAGAGAGAGAGAGAGACCAAGAGAGAGAGAGAAACAGAGAGAGAGAGAGAGACCAAGAGAGAGAGAGAGAGAGACCAAGAGAGAGAGACAGAGAAAGAGAGACCAAGAGAGAGAAAGAGACCAAGAGAGAGAGACAGAGAAAGAGAGAGACAGAGAGAAAGAGAGAGACAGAGAGAGAGAAAGAGAGACACAGAGAGAGAGAGACACAGAGAGACAGAGAGAGAGAGAGACAGAGAGAGACAGAGAGAGAGAGAGAAGTCATGCAGAAGAACGGCTCCTGACTTGTTATAACTTTTTGGTTGTTAAGAGCAAGATTGACACAATGATTAAATTAGCAAAAAATGTATAGGTAATCAAATTGTACAACTGAAGATCGACAAGATTGACAGAGAGTGAGTTAAAAGAGAGTGAGTTAAAAGACCAATCTTAATCGTGATAGCTAGCCAAATGTAAATCTGTCAGCTAGCTTACCATCTAGCGCCAACTGTTTACTGGTGGTAACCATAGCAACATGGCCACTGAAGCAGCGCTAGCTGCACCAGCAGCAGCAGAGACTGAGAGACTTTCTCCCCTTTTTTTGAATACCCAGCAGAAATCAAATCAGAGAAGGGAAGAATCAATTTTAAACACAGAATTCTGAGGGAGAACCCAGAAACTTTGTTTGCCTATTGCTCACAAAACAGGACTGTTACAAACCTGTTATTTTACACAGACCACACTACTGCCTGGCATACAGCTGTAACCAGGTATTTCAGCTGTACCACAAAGACAGGCATCTGCAAGGGAAGGCAAATACACATGCTTGAGGACAGCGATAAGGACCAGGAAAACAGGTTTCTGACGGTAAACATGTAGCAGAACGGCACTGTCATGGTCCAGGGCAGTGAGGCTGCACTCAGCTCTGTTGTGCAGGACTTCCCCACCTTAACGAAGATAGCGGAAAGCTGAGCTGAAGGAGCAGCCCCCTAGCTACACTACCATCAGCCTGCTGAGAGACAGGCTGGCTCTGTTAGAGGTATGGGTTACTGAGCTGAAGGAGCAGCCCCCCAGCTATACCCCCTCCAGCCCAGACACAGAGCTTCTACAGGACCAGATCAACCAGTGCAGGACCCAGCTGAAGAACTCTGTCCAGGAGCTGAGAGAGAGCCTTACCACAGCTCTTGAGGAGTTAAAGGCCACCATGAGGAGAGAGCTGGTGCAGGTAAAGGAGGAGATGGAAAAGGAGTTGTCTGACATCAAGAGAGTTCTACAGCACAGAGAACAGACTGTAGACACTCCCAGAAAGAAGCTGCAGCCCCTCATCACCCCTAACACCCCCACTGACCCACCTTTACCCACAACCACCCCATACTGACAACACTTTACACATACCCACAGTCAACAAGGAGACTCACACGGGGACACCTACTACAGAGAGAAGGCCCCCCCTGACACCCCCCCACACACCCCCTCCATGTACACAGGCCCTGTGTACTCCAGCCCCAGACCGTAAACACACTAATCTGGTAAAGCCCACTGAGGTGGCCATCCTCATTGACTCAAATGGGAAATTCATCCAAGAAGATAAACTCTTCCCCCAACACAAGGTGTGCAGAATATGGTTCCCAAAAACACAGGATGCACTCCACATTCTGTCACAGCCTGACTTTGGCACACCAGGCCACATTATTATTCACACTGACACCAACAACCTGCGAGAGGAGCAGGAGAGAGTAGGCAGCCTGGTCAACAGAGTAGCAGAGAGGATCTCTGAGCGGTTCCCCTACTCCCACATCACCATCTCCACTCTGCTGCCCCGCAAAGACTTTCATCCCCGTACCATTCAGAAAGTCAACGCTGACATCACCAGAGGGTGTGGCCTACTCCCGAACGTGTACGTTGCTCACCACCCAACAATCACCCCAGAGCATCTGCACGACCACTCCCACTTGAGGAAGCAGACAGTAGGGATGTTTGCCAAGTCTCTAAAGGATGTGGCACTTGGTAGACAAACACCCCATGATGTACTGGTCAGAGGACCACCCAGAGACCCCTACCAGACCACTGCACCAACAAGGAGCCCCACCAGACCCAGGGCCACTTCAACGTCCCACCAGACCCAGGGCCCATTCAACGCCCCACCAGACCCAGGGCCCCTTCAAAGCCCCACCAGACCCAGGGCCCCCTCAATGCCCCACCAGACCCAGGGCCCCCTCAATGCCCCACCAGACCCAGTGCCCCTTCAATGCCACACCAGACCCAGCGCACCCCACAGGCCCCACCCACCACCAGAGCATCACCACTTCCATCTTCTTAGCCAGACCGGACCGGGCCCAGCCTACTACCCCGCACCAGACCACCACCCCTACCAGACCAGAGAGGAAGCCCCACGGCCCAGAACTGGCCCTCCTCCACTCCACAGGGCCCAACAGCAGGACCAGCGCAGCTACGCAGAGGTCGTCAGAGGACAGGAGAACCCTGTAGGATTAAGTGAGATTAAACAGCTCCTCCAATACATCTGCACTAAACTGCACTAAATACACACGGACGCACGCACACACACACACACACACACACACACACACACACACACACACAACACAAACACACAAACACAAACACAAACACAAACACACACACACACACACACACACACACACACACACACACACACACACACACACACACACACACACACACACACACACACACACACACACACACACACACACACACACACACACACACACACACACACACACACACACACACACGTAACCGATGTGAAATGGCTAGCTAGTTAGCGGTGGTGGGCGCTGATAGCGGTTCAACCGGTGACGTCACTCGCTCTGCGACCTTGAAGTAGTGGTTCCCCTTGCTCTGTCAGTTGTCTATGTGTGCAGAGGGTCCCTGGTTCGAGCCCGGGTTGGGGCGAGGGAAAGGACAAAAGTTATACTGTTAAATTGATGCTGTTGACCCAGATGAAAGCTAAACTGTTACATTGATGCTGTTGACCCGGGCCCAGGGAAATGTGCTCATCTGTGGGGACACAAATGCGCGCACAGGAACACTACCTGATCTAACGAGCACACGAGGGGACAGCTTTATTTAAGGCCATACTGTTTCTAACTGTCTTAATCTCCCCCATAGAAACAACAGTGACAGCATCGTGAACAAAAAAAGGAGATCTGTTGCAGCTCTGTAGAAGCCTGGGTCTGTACTTTGTCAATGGTAGGTTACGGTAGGAACTCTTTGGGGAGATTCACCTACTGCTCACCTCTTGGCCACTACATGATCACAGACATTTACCCCTTCTCTCTCAGCTCATTCACTGTCAAGCCACTAAAACCTCTGTCTGATCACAGGCAAATTACTTTGTTCCTCAAAAGAACAGACATGGAAACAACCAGACCTTTCTCAGCCCAATAAGCTGTACAACATCAGAAATTCATACAGATGGGCCCAAAACAGCACAGAAGAATACCAGAAAGCAACCTGTAACCAAAATATCCAAACACTCTTAGATAACTTTCTGGATACCACATTCACTCACAGTAAAGAAGGCATCATTTGCCACTAGCATACCACCCTGCATACCACTGCTGGCTTGCTTCTGAAGCTAAGCAGGGTTGGTCCTGGTCAGTTCCTGGATGGGACACCAGATGCTGCTGGAAGTGGTGTTGGAGGGCCAGTAGGAGGCACTCTTTCCCCTGGTCTAAAAACATATCCCAATGCCCCGACACTGCCCTGTGTAGGGTGCCATCTTTCGGATGGGACGTTAAACGGGTGTCCTGACTTTCTGAGGTCCATTAAAGATCCCATGACACTTATCGTAAGAGTAGGGGTGTTAACCCCGGTGTCCTGGCTAAATTCCCAATCTGGCTCTCAAACCATCACGGTCATCTAATAATCCCCAGTTTACAATTGGCTCATTCATCCCCCTCCTCTCCCCTTTAACTATTCCCCAGTCAACTTACCTGGTAAAATAATGGATAAATAATCAATCTAGCAGTACAAACCATCAACTATATATTCAGGCAAAAGAAGCACATTTGAAATGGATAAAAAACAAAACAAAAAAAGATCATAGATGACAACTGGTTTGATGCAGATTGTAAAAGTATAAGGAAAAGACTTAGAACACTATCCAACCAAAAGCACAGAGACCCAAACAATGGTGAAGTATGCCTTCATTACTGTGAGACTTTAAAACTCTATAAACGTACATTCAGAACCAAAAAAAGCACAGTACAACAGCAAGCAGCTGACACTAATTGAGGAGTCCACAAACAAAATTGGAAAAAAATCTAAACAAGAGGAATTAGCGATACAAAATGGTGACATGTGGACAACCCATTTTAAAACACTCTACAACACCGTTCAAATGGACACAAACGCAGAACAAGGCCAAATTCATGGGAAGTTGAATGGATTAGAAAAAGCTATAAAGGACAATCAAAATCCATTGGACTCCCCAATTACTGACCAGGAGCTCTATAAGAAACTTCAGGCTCTCAAATTTAAAAGAGCATGCGGACCTGATGGCATCCTAAATGAGATGCTCAAATTCACTAGTGCAAAATTTCAATTGGCTATATTAAAACTGTTTAATTTGATCCTGAGTGTAGGTTATTTCCTTGACATCTGGAATCAAGGACTCATAACCCCAATCTTTAAAAACGGATACAAATTTGACCCTAACAATTACAGAGGCATTTGTGTGAACAGTAACCTGGGGAAGGTTTTCTGTAGTATGTGTCACGCCCTGAACTTAGCAAGCTTTTTTTATTTCTCTATTTGGTTAGGTCAGGGTGTGATTTGGGTGGGCATTCTAGTTTTCTATTTCTTTGTTGGCCGGGCATGGTTCCCAATCAGAGGCAGCTGTCTATCGTTGTCTCTGATTGGGGATCATACTTAGGCAGCCTGTTTTCCACCCTAGTTTATGGGATCTTGTTTTTGCACAGTTACTAGGTAGCCTGCAGAACGTTACGTTTGTTTATTCTTTTGTTGTTTTGTTGGTGTTCATCTTAATAAAGATTGATGTACGCTTACCACACTGCGCCTTGGTCTCCTTCTAACGATGAGCGTAACGCGTATTATAAATGTAAGAGTTCTAAACTTCCTTAATAAGCACAATGTCTTGAGTAAAAGCCAAATTGAATCCATACCAAAATATACGCTTGCATTATCGACTTTCAAAAAGCATTTGATTCTATTTGGCATACAGGACAGTTCTACAAAGTTATTGAAAGTGGTCTAGGGGGTAAAAACATATGACATAATTAAATCAATGTATACTGGCAATATGTGCAGCATTAAAATTGGCAAGAAAAGAACAGAATTATTTAACCAGGGGCGGGGCCTTTGTCAGGGTTGCAATCTGAGCCCTGCACTCTTCAATATTTACATCAACGAATTGGCCACTATTCTAGAAAAATCCTCAGCCCCCGGTGTTAGTCTCCACAATTCAGAAGTTAAATGCCTACTCTTTGCAGGTGACCTATGCCTGCTGTCACCCACAGCACATGGCCTACAGCAGAGTCTGGACCTGCTAGAGCAGTGAACCCCAAAAATACTAAAATAATGATTTTCCAGAGGAGATCCAGATCTCAGGGAATTAGACCAAAGTTCTCCACTGGTACAAAATATATAGAGTACTGCACACACTACAATTACTTAGGTTTAAAAATGTGCTCAACTGGACACCTTAATGAGGCAGTGAATGAACTGAGAGAGAAAACACGCAGGGCATTCTACGCCATTAAAAAGCCAATTCAAATTAAAATACCTATTAAAATTTGGCTAAAACTAATTGAATATGTCACTGAACCAATTGCACTTTATGGCAGTGAGGTGTGAGGTCCACTTGCAAAACAAGATTTCATCAAATGGGGCAAACACCCCATTGAACCTGCATGCAGAGTTCTGTAAGATTATCCTACATGTCCAGAGGAAAACTACAAACAATGCATGCAGGGCAGAATTAGGCCAATATCCACTAATAATAAAAAGTCAAAAAGAGCAATTAAGTTTGGGACACATCTAAAATACCCTCTCATATCATTACCAAGCCCTGCAATGCCAAGAGCTGAGCAAAGAAAAGAGTCCCCTCATCCAGCTGGTCCTGGGGCTGAGTTCACAAACCTGTTCTACTAACACACTGAAGCCTCAGGACCAGAACATCCAATCAATCAGGATAAAACAAAGAAGAACACAAGAAAACCTGGCTCCCTGTAGAGAAAAGACTGTGCAACCACTGCACAACAGCAGAACCTGAGACGGAGCTGCATTTCCTGACAAAATGTAAAAAATATACAATTAGAGAGTGTCATTTCCCCAAATTTGAAACCCTTATTCAAGGTTTCAAAGACCTCTCTGATGAGAGTAGGCTACCCGTCCTGTTGGGGGAGAGCTGTGGGTTGGCAGAGAGCTGTGGGTTGGCAGCGCTCTACATTGCTGCCTGCCATAAGTTGAGGGACAGTGTCTGACAGACCAATCAACCTACACATGTTCTCTACTGTATGCTTATTATTATTGTTATTGTATGGTTATTTTGACACTTGTTGTTACTGTTGTCCCGTTGACAATTTTGATTCTCATTTTTATATTGTAAATATCCAAAATAAGCTTTGGCAATATGTACATTGTTACGTCATGTCAATACAGCAAATTGGATTAGAGAGAGAGAGAGAGAGAGGCTTCTTCTCTCAGGGATGGGGAGTGAAACAGGGCTGCCCAATATGTGCAACACTATTTAACATCTACATTAATAAATTGGCAAAAACATTAGAAGAATTAGAAGCACCTGGTATCACCCTACACAACACTGAAATCAAGTGTCTGCTGTACGCAGATGACCTGGTGCTGCTGTCTCCCAATAAAGAGGGGTTACAGCAGCACCTAGATCATCTTCACAGGTTCTGTCAGTCCTGGGCTCTGACCGTTAACCTAAAAACCCCAAATATAATGATATTCCAAAAAAGGTCCGGAAATCAGGATGACAAATATAAATTCTATTTGGACACCGTTCTATTAGAACACACCAAAAACTACACATATCTAGGACTAAATATCAGCAACAAAGGTAGCTATGCCATTAAAAGGAAAATTAAAATCAAAATTCCAATTAGAATCTGGCAAAAAAAAATCCAATCGGTTATAGAACCAATTGCTCTATATTGCAGCGAAGTATGGGGTCCACTCTCTAATAATGAATTCACCAAATGGGACAAACATCGAATTGAAATACTGTATGCAGAGTTTTGCAAGACTGTATTGCAAGTTCAAAGAAAAACTCAAAATAACGCATGTAGAGCAGAATTGGGCCAATACCTCCATCTCATTCGAATATAAAAAAGAGCCATCAAATTTGACAACCATCTAAAAACAAGCTACCCCAAAACATTCATCACACAGCTCTACAATGTCAAGAGATGAAACCAGAGAAGAGTCCCCTCAGCCAGCTGGTTCTGAGGCTCAGTTTACAAACCCAAACCAACCCCATAGAGCCTCAGGACAGCACTCAGAAAATCTGCCCCAACCAAGTCATCACAAAACAAAAATAAAAATATATCACCTATTGGAAAGACACCACAAAAAATCTAAGTAAACTTGAATGCTATTTGGCTCTAAACAGACAGTACTTGGTGGCAGACTATCAGACCACTGTGACTGATAGAAAACTGGGGAAAACGTTGACTAGGTACAGACTCAGTGAGCGCAGTCTGGCTATCCAAAATGGAGATGTATGGGTAAACCACTTCTCCAATCCTTTTGGCTCTATAACAAAGAATAAAGAGCAAAAACATATACATGATCAAATACAAATCTTAGAATCAACTATTAAAGACTACCAGAACACACTGGATTCTCCAATTACCTTGAACGAGTTACAGGACAAAATAAAAACCCTCCAACCAAAAAAGGCCTGTGGTGTTGATGGTATCCTTAATGAAATGATCAAATATACAGACAACAAATTCCAATTGGCTATACTAAAACTCTTTAACATCATCCTTAGCTCTGGCATCTTCCCCAATATTTGGAACCAAGGACTGATCACACCACAAAAGTGGAGACAAATTTTACCCCAATAACTACCGAGGAGTATACATCAACAGTAACCTTGGGAAAATCCTCTGCATTATCATTAACAGCAGACTCGTACATTTCCTCTATGAAAACAATGTACTGAGCAAATATCAAATTGGCTTTTTACCAAATTACCGTACAACAGACCATGTATTCACCCTGCACACCCTAATTGAAAACCAAACAAACCAAAACAAAGGCAAAGTCTTCTCATGCTTTGTTGATTTAAAAAAAGCCTTCGACTCAATTTGGCATGAGGGTCTGCTATACAAATTGATGGAAAGTGGTGTTGGGGGTAAAACATACGACATTATAAAATCCATGTACACAAACAATAAGTGTGCGGTTAAAATTGGCAAAAAACACACATTTCTTCACACAGGGTTGTGGGGTGAGACAGGGATGCAGCTTAAGCCCCACCCTCTTCAACATATATATCAACGAATTGGCGCGGGCACTAGAAAAGTATGCAGCACCTGGCCTCACCCTACTAGAATCCAAAGTCAAATGTCTACTGTTTGCTGATGATCTGGTGCTTCTGTCACCAACCAAGGAGGGCCTACAGCAGCACCTAGATCTTCTGCACAGATTCTGTCAGATCTGGGCCCTAACAGTAAATCTCAGTAAGACCAAAATAATGGTGTTCCAAAAAAGGTCCAGTCGCCAGGACCACAAATACAAATTCCATCTAGACACTGTTGCCCTAGAGCACACAAAAACTATACATACCTTGGCCTAAACATCAGTGCCACAGGTAACTTCCACAAAGCTGTGAACGATCTGAGAGACAAGGTAAAAAGGGCATTCTATGCCATCAAAAGGAACATACATTTCAACATACCAATTAGGATCTGGCTAAAAATACTTGAATCAGTCATAGAGCCCACTGCCCTTTACGGTTGTGAGGTCTGGGGTCCCCTCACCAACCAAGACTTCACAAAATAGGACAAACACCAAATTGAGACTCAGCATACAGAATTCTGCAAAAATATCCTCCGTGTACAACGTAGAACACCAAATAATGCATGCAGAGCAGAATTAGGAAGATACCCACTAACTATCAAAATCCAGAAAAGAGCCATTACATTCTACAACCACCTAAAAGGAAGCGATTCCATAACAAAGCCATCACCTACAGAGAGATAAACCTGGAAAATAGTCCCCTAAGCAAGCTGGTCCTGGGGCTCTGTTCACAAACACAAACATACCCCACAGAGCCCCAGGACAGCAGCACAATTGGACAAGCAAATCATGAAAAAACTAAAAGATAATTACTTGACACATTGGAAAGATTTAACAAAAAACAGAGCAAACTAGAACGCTATTTGGCCCTAAACAGAGAGTACACAGTGGCAGAATACCTGACCACTGTGACTGACCCAAACTTAAGGAAAGCTTGACTATGTACATTCTCAGTGAGCATAGCCTTGCTATTGAGAATGGCCGCCGTAGGCAGACATGGCTCTCAAGCGAAGACAGGCTATGTGCACACTGCCCACAAAATGAGGTGGAAACTGAGGTACACTTCCTAACCTCCTGCCCAATGTATGGCCATATTAGAGACACATATTTCCCTCAGATCACACAGATCCACAAAGAATTTGAAAACAAACCCAATTTTGATAAACTCCCATATCTACTGGGTGAAATTCCACAGTGTGCCATCACAGCAGCAATGTTTGTGACCTGTTGCCACAAGAAAAGGGCAACCAGTGAAGAACAAACACCATTGTAAATACAACCCATATTTATTTTCCCTTGTGTACTTTATCCATTTGTACATTGTTACGACACTGTATATATACATAATATGACATTTGTAATGTTTATATTGTTATGAAACTTCTGTATGTGTAATGTTTACTGTTAATTTTTTCACTTTTGTATATTATGTACCTCACTTGCTTTGGCAACGTTAACACATGTTTCCCATGCCAATAAAGCCCCTTGAATTCAATTGAGAGAGAGAGAGAGAGAGAGAGAGAGAGAGAGAGAGAGAGAGAGAGAGAGAGAGAGAGAGAGAGAGAGAGAGAGAGAGAGAGAGAGAGAGAGAGAGAGAGAGAGAGAGAGAGAGAGAGAGAGAGAGAATAAGAGTGTGATTAATATTAACATTCTTGTCACTAGTCCAGTGTTATTTTCCTTGATCTGGCCAGTCTTGGGTAGGTGACCATTGTTTTGATAAGATAACCTCTTGCCTCTGTGATTTGGAGAGTACACTTTCCCACGCCGATCTCTCTCTCTCACTCTTCAGTGTCACAAATGGCACCCCATAGGGCTCTGGTCAAAAGTAGTGCACTATATAGGGAATAGGGTGCCATTTGGGATGCAGATGTTGACATATTTGGCTTATTGTGTGCTTAGGCTAAAGTGGGACGGTGAACTCACTCCAGGTGCATAATGGGTCAAAGTCTGTCTCTTGTTCCTAGTAGAAATCCTTACCTGTCAATCAGTCAACTCTGTCCGCCTGTCTGTCTGTTCTTCCATATGTCTGTCTGTCCGTCCTTACAGCTGTCTGTCTGTCCGTCCTTACAGCTGTCTGTCTGTCCGTCCATATGTCTGTCTGTCTGTCCGTCCTTACAGCTGTCTGTCTGTCCGTCCATACGTCTATCTGTCTGTGACTGACACCGTTGCAGTTTCTCACATTGCCCAATAGATGTCACAATAGCTAGCCCGGTATCTGTGGCGAGTGAGGTGTGTGTATGTGTGTGTGTGTGTGTGTGTGTGTGTGTGTGTGTGTGTGCTAATGTGTGTGTTTTTTAGAGCCTATATTTGACCTTAAAATAATAATCCCATCACGGAGCATCCTGCTGTTGTTATGCAGGCTCCCATCCCGCTGAGTTGAGGGAGGCACACAGTGTGTCTTTGTTAATCAAGATTAAATAAGAGGCGAATCACAACCACTGATGTCCTGACAGCTGTAATGAATGACAGCTGTACAGTATGGCGATACGGCAGTGTACTGCGGGCCGCCTGCCTCTCGCCCATAAATCATGTCTCCATGCATGTACACCCTGACCTCCAGGGGTTTGCCTCGCTAGCTGAGGGGGACATCTCTCACAACACAAACAAATGACATTACAACCCTACCCCACCCTAGCTAGCTCACCCTGCTACTGCTGCCACTTCACCCCGTCTTCCATGTTCTCAAACCTTGTGTTCTCTCTCTCTCCCTCTCTCTCTCTCTGCTTCACCCTATCTCTTGTAGTCTGTACTATCATCGTCCTCTCTCTCGCTCTCTCTCTCTCTCTCTCCCCTGCTCTCTTTCTCACACTGTTGCCTCACTGAACACATAGACAAATCACAGGTTGTGTGTGAAAGGCGTACATTGTGATGAGTGATACTCAAAGAGAGAGAATGGGTAAACAGATATCTCTGTCCATCTCTCTCTTTCCCACTCTTTCTCTGTCCTCTGTGTGGAGTCGTGGGGGCTGAATCAATATACACAATTCTTTCAAAATGTCAATTGGCTGTCATTGACCCTCTGCTTTAGACTCGCTGTGTTTCAGTTCAGGCAAAATGGGACTGTAATAATTACTAACTCATTCAGTAGCCAGCAGGAAAGGAAAGGCAAACAAGTGAGAAAGAGAGAGAGGGAGAGCTAAATAGAGGAGAGAGAGAGGGTGAGATACATAGAGAGAGAGAGAGAGAGAGAGAGAGAGAGAGAGAGAGAGAGAGAGAGAGAGAGAGAGAGAGAGAGAGAGAGAGAGAGAGAGAGAGATGGAGAGTGGAACGTTATGCATACAGATTGGCTAGGTTTAATAACCAGGCAAAGTGAAAGATATTTTCTCTGTTGATTGCACAAGTCCCTGGTGGGTCTGTGAGGAGTGCATCTGAGCCATTAACTTTGCATGAGCGCTGGGGACACTGAGGGGTTTGCAGAGTTTAAATGCTTTCTTTGAAATATACATTTAGCTGTTTGTTCTTTCACTTCAAGTCCCCACGGGTCCGCCTGATTCCCCGCTATAACACGGACAAACAAATCTGCAAACAACCGAGTACCGATCAATGAGATGTTTATAACCTATGGGTTTTCTCCCAATAAAGCAATTTCCTTAGAAGTCGTGGGTTTCATATCCTTTAGCCATCCTGCATAAAGTCCATGCATAAATTCTATTGATTCAAACACTGAGGGATTGGAACAGATTCAAACACTGAGGGATTGGAACAGATTCAAACACTGAGGGATTGGAACAGATTCAAACACTGATGGATTGGAACAGATTCAAACACTGAGGGATTGGAACAGATTCAAACACTGAGGGATTGGAACAGATTCAAACACTGAGGGATTGGAACAGATTCAAACACTGATGGATTGGAACAGATTCAAACACTGAGGGATTGGAACAGATTCAAACACTGATGGATTGGAACAGATTCAAACACTGAGGGATTGGAACAGATTCAAACACTGAGGGATTGGAACAGATTCAAACACTGATGGATTGGAACAGATTCAAACACTGAGGGATTGGAACAGATTCAAACACTGAGGGATTGGAACAGATTCAAACACTGAGGGATTGGAACAGATTCAAACACTGAGGGATTGGAACAGATTCAAACACTGAGGGATTGGAACAGGGCACATAATAAGCTATGTCTGTTTGATCAAGCTTCCAGACATGTCACATTCGTTCTAATGTTACCGACAGACACGTCAGTGTTATTCTTCTCTTGTCCTATGATTCCACCTCCATCTTGCAGTTGACCTCTATTTTCACCTCCTCCCAAGCTGGGCTGTCAAGAGGATAACTCACAGTGCCAGCTCACTGGACACAATTATGACCGTCCACATGCTTTTGGATCCGTCTGGGTCCAGAGGCCTGGGGCTAAATGAATGGTTTCCCCAGGATCGCTGTGCAGATGGAGAGGCAGGCAGACCACAGAGACTGGGGGCAAGGGAAGTGGAGGCTGGAGGGGGGTTGGGGTTCAGCAACATCTGGCCAAACAGGATAACCTATTCCGCTGAGGTGTGTGTGTGTGTGTGTGTGAGTGTGTGCGTGAGAGGTGAAGGAGATGGAGAGCTCTGATCAAGACCTTGGAGTTCGCCAAGAGCAATGGAGGCTCATGAACAGATTGCAACACCTGGGGTTCTCACTAACCTTGGAGCAGAATGAGGGTACTGGAACATTTAGGAGAGGTGGAAGAGGAGAAGGGGGAGGAGGAAGAGGAAGTACATGGGGAGAGTCAGGGCTGTTTGGGTGTTGAGTATGTTAAGTAATGTTGCATGTGTTGAGTAAAAATAACTTGTACCTAGATACTGCAAGTGTGCTGAATGTACATCTGTGAGTGTAGGCCGTGCCTTAAATCACATGTCATGCACGTGTCCTGATGTTATCAGGTAGGAATGTATCACATTTATCGCTTCTATATCCATTACCTTATGTCTGCGGCTTATTGTTCTATTGTTCAATTGTTCCCCTCTACCCTGTTCTATTGTTCTCCTCTATCCTGTTATATTGTTCTCCTCTACCCTGTTCTATTGTTCTCCTCTACTCTGTTCTATTGTTCTCCTCTACTCTGTTCTATTGTTCCCCTCTACCATGTTCTATTGTTCAATTGTTCTCCTCTACTATTTTCGATTGTTCCCCTCTACCCTGTTCTATTGTTCTCCTCTACCATGTTATATTGTTCAATTGTTCCCCTCTACCCTGTTCTATTGTTCTCCTCTACCCTGTTCTATTGTTCTCCTCTACCCTGTTCTATTGTTCAATTGTTCCCCTCTACCCTGTTCTATTGTTCTCCTCTACCCTGTTCTATTGTTCTCCTCTACCCTGTTCTATTGTTCTCCTCTACCCTGTTATATTGTTCTCCTCTACCCTGTTCTATTGTTCTCATCTACCCTGTTCTATTGTTCAATTGTTTCCCTCTACCCTGTTCTATTGTTCTCCTCTACCCTGTTCTATTGTTCTCCTCTACCATGTTCTATTGTTCTCCTCTACCCTGTTATATTGTTCTCTTCTACCCTGTTATATTGTTCTCATCTACCCTGTTCTATTGTTCTCCTCTACTCTGTTCTAT
The DNA here is from genome assembly GCF_045791955.1 of Oncorhynchus clarkii lewisi. Taxonomy (NCBI): domain Eukaryota; kingdom Metazoa; phylum Chordata; class Actinopteri; order Salmoniformes; family Salmonidae; genus Oncorhynchus; species Oncorhynchus clarkii. The sequence continues at coordinate 15,080,368 of NC_092154.1, forward strand.
TGTTCTCCTCTACCCTGTTCTATTGTTCTCCTCTACCCTGTTCTATTGTTCTCCTCTACTCTGTTCTATTGTTCTCCTCTACCCTGCTCTATTGTTCTCCTCTACTCTGTTCTATTGTTCTCCTCTACCCTGTTCTATTGTTCTCCTCTACCCTGTTCTATTGTTCTCCTCTACTATTTTATATTGTTCTCCTCTACTCTGTTCTATTGTTCTCCTCCATCCTGTCCTATTGTTCTCCTCCACTCTGTTCTATTGTTCTTGTCTACTCTGTTCTATTGTTCTCCTCTACCCTGTTCTATTGTTCTCATCCACCCTGTTCTATTGTTCTCCTCTACTCTGTTCTATTGTTCTCGTCTACTCTGTTCTATTGTTCTCCTCTACTCTGTTCTATTGTTCTCCTCTACTCTGTTCTATTGTTCTCGTCTACTCTGTTCTATTGTTCTCCTCTACCCTGTTCTATTGTTCTCCTCCACCCTGCTCTATTGTTCTCCTCTACTCTGCTCTATTGTTCTCCTCTACTCTGTTCTATTGTTCTCCTCTACTCTGTTCTATTGTTCTCCTCTCCTCTGTTCTATTGTTCTCCTCTACTCTGATCTATTGTTCTCCTCTACTCTGTTCTATTGTTCTCCTCTACTCTGCTCTATTGTTCTCCTCTACTCTGTTCTATTGTTCTCCTCTCCTCTGTTCTATTGTTCTCCTCTACTCTGTTTAGTGCTCCCGAGTGGTGCAGCGGTCTAAGACACTGTATCTCAGTGTAAGAGGTGTCACTACAGTCCCTGGTTCAAATCCAGTCTGTTTCACATTTGGCCATGATTGGGAGTCCCATAGAGTGGTGCACAATTGACCCAGCGTCGCCCGGGTTTGGCCAAGGTAGGCCGTCATTGTAAATAAGAATTTGTTCTTAACTGACTTGCCTAGTTAAATAAATAAAATAAATAGATATTCATTCACTGAATGTGATAACCAGAGGTGGCTTCATATACAGTACTTCTGTGGAGCAGACAGAAAGGTGCGACCGGATGTCTACGTGTGTCTGTGGGTCTGTGTTGCAGCTCTCCTAGTGCTCTCCCTCGGGTGCAGCCGTTGTAATGGGAAATCAAGTGTTCACTGATAGTGTGTCGGGAGGAGAAGAACACTCAAAGTAGATTTTTGCATGGCAGCTGTGTAGGTCAGGTTTGGTCTGAGGGTCAACCCTTAAGGGCACTAGTGTAGATGACCAACTGCCAAAGCTGACTCTATCTGAGTTTATTTTCCTCAAAAGCGTTTTCAGTTCTTTGAAAAAATATTCTGTCAATCCCTTTGCCTCAAGTCAATAGGCTAATATGAAACCACTCTGATCTTATAAAATGCAGGGGCCTGTCAAGAGCAAGGAGAACTCAAGTGTGTTGAGTCTGAAAGTATAGAAAGATCTCTCTCTCTTCCCCTTCCTGTCTTTCCAGCAATCTCTTATTCTCTCTCTCTTCCCCTTCCACTCTTTCCTGCGGTCTCTCCTTCTCTCTCCCCCTTCCTCTCTTTCCTGCAGTTTCTTCTTCTCTTTCACTCTTCCCCTTCCTCTCTTTCCCGCTGTCTCTCCTTCTTTCTCTCTCTTTCTTACTCTCTTTCCCGCAGTCTCTTCTCTCTCTCTCCCCTTCCTCTCTTTCCCGCAGTCTCTCCTTCTCTTTCTCTCTCCTCCTTCCTCTCTTCTTCTCTCTTTCTCGCTCTCCCTCTTTCTCTCTTTCCCTCAGTCTCTCCTTCTCTCTCTTGCTCCCTGTCATGTGAAATGAAAGGTGTATGTGTTCCCCCAGATCTGACTGCTATCAAAGGCTCTCTGCTCTAACTCGGGGCTAAGCATTTGATGTCATTTAGCAGATAGTCTTACCCAGAGCAACTTACAGGAGCAATAAGGGTTCAGGCCCTTGCTCAAGGGCACATTGACAGATTTTTCACCTAGTCGGTTCGGGGATTGGAACCAGCAACATTTCAGTTACTGACCAACATTCTTCAAACCTCTCTGGGATAGGAGAGAACTTCCATTGAAATTGGAGAGCGGGCAATTCAAATAAATAATCATAAAAAGTATGGATATTAACTTCTTAAGGTATAGGGGGCAGCATTTTCACTTTTGGATAAATAGCATGCCCAATTTTAATTTCCTGCTACTCATGCCAAGAATATAAGATATGCATATTATTAGCAGATTTGGATAGGTCTGTCTGTTCACTGAGTTCTCATTGGCAAACGATATTTCTTAGGAACTTGTTTTCAGTTCCTACCGCTTCCACTGGATGTCACCAGTCTTTGGAATTTGGTTGAGGTTATTCATTTGTGCAATGAAGAAGTAGGGCCAACTAGGAACTGCGTAACGCTGTTGAGAGTTGTGCAAGCCTTGAAAAGTAGCTTGGTTTGTTGTGTTCCTGTATTGAACACAGATAGACCCGTCTTCAATTTGATCGATTATTAACGTTTAAAAAAACCTAAAGTTGTATTTCAAAAGTAGTTTGAAATATTTTGGCAAAGTTTATAGGCAACT